>NC_057724.1:40799493-40915795 GCF_004010195.1 Chiloscyllium plagiosum
ACAAAATTATGAGGGGCATGGATAGGATAATTAGACAAAGTCTTTTCCCTGGGGTCGGGGAGTCCAGAACTAAAGGGCATAGGTTTAGGGTGAGAGGGGAAAGATATAAAAGAGAGCTACAGGGCTACTTTTTCCCACAGAGGGTGGTACATGTATGGAATGAACTGCCAGAGGATGTGGTGGAGGCTGGTACAATTGCAACATTTAAGAGGCATTTGGATGGGTTTATGAATAGGAAGGGTTTGGAGGGATATGGGCTGGTTGCTGGCAGGTGGGACTAGATTGGATTGGGATATCTGGTCGACACGGATAGGTTGGACTGAAGGGTCTGTTTCCATGCTGTACATCTCTATGACTCTCTATGACTCATTAGTGAAGGAATGGCGATATATTTCCAAGTCAGGATGGTGAGTGGCTTGGAGAGGAACTTGCAGGTGGTGATGTTTCCATGTATCTGTTGTCCTTGTCCTTCTAGGCAGAAGTGGCCATGAGTGTGGATCTTTGGATCTGAGTATCTTTCATGAATTTCTGCAATGTATCTTGTAGATAGTGCACACTGCTGTTACTGAATGTCGGAGGTGGAGGGAGATAAGTTACTTGCTGCAGTATTCCTAGATTCTGACCTGTTCTTGTAGTCATTGTGCTTATATAGTGAGTCCAGGTGAGTTTCTGGTCAATAGTAACTCCAATGATGTTGACAGTGAGGAATCAGTGGTAGTATCACCAATGAATATCAAAGGGTGGTGGTTAGATTATGTCTTATTAGTAACGTTGCCTGGCATTTGTGTGGCATGAATGTTACTTGACACTTGTCAGCCCAAGCCAAGATACTGTGCAGATCTTGTTGCATTTGAACATGGATTGCTTCAGTGTCTGAGGAGTCGTGAAAGGTGTTGAACATTGTGCCCCCACTTCTGACCTTATGATAGAGGGAAGGTCATTGATGAAACAGCTGAAGACGGCTGGGCCTAGGACACTACGCAGAGGACCTCTTGCAGAGATGTCCTGGAGCTGAGACAACTGTACTCCTACAACTGTGACCATCTTCCTATGTGCCATGTCTGACTCCAACCACCAGGGAGTTTGCCCCTGATACCCACTGATTCCAGTTTTGTTAAGACTCCTTAGCGCCATACTTGATAGAATGTGGCCATGATGTATAAGGCTGTAACTCTCACCTCACCTCTAGAATTTAGCTCTTTTGTCCATGTTTGAACCAAGGATAATGAGGTCAGGAGCTGACCAGCCCTGGGAGATCACAAACTGGGCATCAGTGAGAAAGTTATTGCTGAGCAGCTGTTGGTTGATAGCACTGTTGATGACAACTTCCATCACTTTGCTGATGATTGAGAATAGACGAGTCAGGTGGTAATTGATTGGGTTGGATTTGTCCTAATGTTTTGTTTATAGGACAAACGTGGGCAATTTCGCCATAGTCGGATAGATGCCAATGTTATAACTGCAATTAAAGAGCCTGGTGAGAGGAGTGACAAGGTTTGGAGCACAAATCTTTCATATTATTTGCAGAATGTTGTCAGGACCCCAATGCCTCCAATTATCTCTTGATATCACGTGGAGTGATTCGAACTGGATGAAGACTGGTATCTGGGATGCCAGGGGCCATATGAAGAGGCCAAGATGTATCATCCACTTGCCCTTCTGGCTAAAGATTGCTGAGAATGCTTCAGCCTTATTTTTTGCACTGTTGTTTTGGGCTCTTCCAAGATTGAGAATGGGGATATTTCTGGAACCTCCTCCTCCAGTGAGTTGTATAATTGTCCACCACGATTCATGACTGGGTGTGACAGGACTGCAGAATTTCAATCCGATCTGTGGGCTCGCTCAGCTGTGCTACTTATGTTGTTTGACAAACAAGTAGTCCTGCTTGGTACCTTCATTAGGTTGACACCTCATTTTTAGGTATGTCTGGTGGTGCTGCTGGAAGCATTTCTTGGAACAATGCCTTGACCAATCAGTATAAACCTGCCTGGTTTAAAACCTAAACAAATATTGGCAGTTAACTGTCATCTAATATCTACGGTGGGGGCAGGGGGAGAATCAGGAAGCTCAGTTGTCCAGCCAACTGGTTGGCAACACAGAGTGATACCAACAGCATCAGTTCAACTCTCACACCAGCTGATATTAACATGAAAAATTCTTCTTCCCAACCTTTACTCACCTGAGGCATGGTTACCCTTAGGTTAGATCAGTAGCAGTCATCTCTCTCTCTAATGAGAGAGCAGTATGTTGTCTGGAAAAGCAATGGCAACTTTATATTTTTCTAACTTGTGCATTCTCTGTGGTATGCCGCTGCCAATCAGATTCCATATAGACAAGCAGGAGGCTGGATGAACTCAGCAAGCCAGGCAGCATTAGGAGGTGGAGACATCCACATTTCAGGTGTAACCCTTCTTCAGGATTGGGGGTGGGCGTATTTCGGGATCTGCAACCTAGTTTACTGCATTCGGTGCTCCTTACGTAGTCTTCTCTACATTGGGGAGACCAAGCATAAACTCAGGGTACATTCGCTGAGTATCTCAGCTAGGCCTGCAGTTAACCTGACCTCCCAGTCACCGCCCATTTTAATTTCCCTTCTCACTCCCTTTCCGACATGACCATCCTTGGCTTCCTCCATTGCCACAGCGAATCAGACCGCAAATTGAAGGAACAGCACCTCATCTTCTGCCTGGGATGACAACAGCCCGGAGGAGTCAAAACTGAGTTCTCCAATTGAAATTCACCTCTCTTCTCATCTCCTGAATCCCTTTCCAGCCCCTCGCCCTCCCTTCCATTCCTCTGAGCGACCCTTCCTTCCAGCTACCAACCAGATTCATTCCCCCCATCGACCAACCAGGTCGCATCCTCTACCTGCGTTCACCTTTCACTACCTCACCACCCCAACCCTCTCCCCCAACACATTCTTTATCTACAGCTCCCCACACACCTACCCCCAGTCATAAAGAAGGATTACACCCAAATTATTGACTTCTTCGCCTCCTGATGCTGCCTGGCTTGCTGTGTTCTTTCAGCCTCAAGCTTGTCTACCTTGAATTCCAGCATCTGCAGTTTTTTGGCTCTAATCAGATTCCATATGCCAACCCATTAACACTCTCCTCTCATAAAGTATAAATGTTGTTTTTACTTTATATTGTTTTATCCTGCAATTTATCCTTATGCGGCAAAACAAGAGCTTCAACAAATTATGCCTTGTTCTCAAATTCTACACTATCAAGCAAGTAAACTATGTTTGTCAGCTAATTTGTCTTTACAAAAGATATAAAAGATCTTAGAAAAGGCCTCTCAGGAGTCACATAACTATCCTTGCAGATGATGCTGGTACTGGGACCAGACAGTTCCTGTATCAAGAAGAAATTAGAAGACAGCTTTTGTAGCTACTTGTATTTGAATTCCATTCCTGTCAATTGTTCCCTGGAGACATAAAGCTCCTCTTAATTCACAAAGCCTGATCAGGTTGGTAGCATTAAGCAAATGCTAAGACAGTTTAAAAGTTGATTATTTCACCAAACAGACAATGGAAGGATCTTTAGGCTTACAAAATATCTGGTATGGAAGCATCATTCAACAGTTTGTCAACAGTGATTCAATGACTAAGATGGCACCACAGTGTGACAAATTCCTGTCTACAGCAGATCACATTCTAACATATCTTATAATCATTCTGCTCTTTTAAAACTCAATTCTAAATCTGTCAAAGTTACTAACAATGTTTTCTTAGACCTACTTGCAGATCAAAGGATACTCTGATCAATGAGGCCCAGTTACCGATGCTGGATTTGCAAGCCCAAAGAAATACTGGAGTTTTGATTGGATGTCTTCAACATTAATATTCATCCCTTTCTGCATCTTCTCAGCGGTTGTAACACTGTACCCTGTACAGTGTGATTAACTGAAGCATTCCATTCTACCTATTGCTTACTGGGTTTTATTTGCCACCAATCCCCAATCTCGAGCATAAGCCTTTTATATTACAGCCTGCATGGACCTGGAATCTCCTATCAACTTTTTCTGAATGGGAAGAAAGCACAAATATTCTCCTTTGTTTCTCAAGTTGTTCAATTCCAGTTATGCAACATTCTCACATTGGCAGGGATCCTTTTATTTAATTACTCCTATAGCTGAGTCAATATTTGATCATCAAAACTGCCAACTGCATTGAGGATCCTCCTTATCTAGATTTGTCTGCTGAGATAAGTCACTTTCTGAACTTCACTAATGAAATCTGCAGAGCAGTACAAGTGCTGATTTTTCTAGGAGACATTAGAATCACCATCTCATCTATGAGGGATAAGTGTTAATGGTTAACCTGTTTGTTTTAAGAGAGTTCATCAAAATTCAGAACCACCCTTTGTTTCAGTGGCTCCAGGCTTTTTGCTTGCAAGACAGAGAGCTATGCTCACTCTCTGAGAAGCAATCTATCATTACCTGAGGCAGAATTTATATTGAAAATATAGTACTCTTTTTCATCAAATTAACCCTCAGGTGAACTAGCAAAATATCTCAAATCATAACTAACACTGAAGACAGGATGACATCATGGATCGTTTACACAGGAGAGGTTGAAATTTTCAAAATTAAAATTTAAAGGCAAAATTTAATTCTTCTACAGGTACCCTTCTCAGTCAGTTTAAACAAGGCTGTGGATTTTCAATGCAAGTATGGGAAATGGAAGTTGAGACTATTTTCAGTTTGTGAACCTGGTCTTGGGTGAGGTAAGTGGGAGGCAAAACTGGACAAGCCTTTGAATTTCATAAGGGGTAAGGATAAGTATGGGATGGGAATGAAAATAGCACCATTTAAAAGAAGGTCTGACCTAAACTCACCACTGTTGTTTCTCTGTTGTGATTGGGAAAGTGAAGACTCAGAGAAAATCTGTCCCAGCACAGCCAAAGGGGGTGTATGTGTGTGTGTGTTGATGGGGGAGCATTCTGTCAGAGGGACACTGGAAGCTGCGAAGGTGAGACAGAAGTCCCATTCCCAGAGGATAGCTGGAGGAGGCCACCCTCACAAAGTTATTTGGTGCTGGGTGGTTATCACTGTAATGTCAGTGACAGAAGCCATGTAGAAAGATCCAGAATCCACTGTTAGAAATGGGCTCAATCATCTCATACATTGGCCAGGACCTGCTGGAGGTGTATGTCAGTATGCTTCTGACAGGTACCATGAGTGAATCCATGAGGAAAGGCATCATCACCCTCATGTACAAGTGGAAAGGGGGAAGGGAGGAAATCAGAAATTGGAGACCAATCTCACTATTGAATGCGGATTACAAAATCTTGTCAAAGGTCATCGCCAACCGGGTCAGGTCTGCTCTGGGATCGGTGATCCACCCTGAACAAACCTGTGCTGTATCGGGCAGGAAAATTGCTGAGAGTCTCGCACTCCTCAGGGATATGATCGCCTACGTGCAGGACAGGGGGTTGGACACCTGCCTCATCAGCCTGGACCAGGAGAAAGCCTTTGACACGATATCACATACATATATGAGAGATGTTCTCTCCAAAATGGGCTTTGGGGAGGGAATCTATAATTGGATCAGACTGCTCTACACCAAACAAAAGAGATAATGCTGGAAAATCTCAGCAGATCTGGCAGCATCTGTAAGGAGAGAAAAGAGCTGATGTTTTGAGTCTAACTGACTCTCTGTCAGCTTTGACAAAGGGTAAGTTAGACTCAAAACTTCAGCTCTTTTCTCTCATTACAGATGCTGCCAGACCTGCTGAGATTTTCCAGCATTTTCTCTTTTGGTTTCAGATGATAATGCTGGAAAATCTCAGCAGATCTGGTAGCATCTGTAAGGAGAGAAAAGAGAGAAAAGGGTCAGTTAGACTCAAAACTTCAGCTCTTTTCTCTCATTACAGATGCTGCCAGACCTGCTGAGATTTTCCAGCATTTTCTCTTTTGGTTTCAGATTCCAGCATCTGCAGTAATTTGCCTTTGCTCTACACCAATATTGTCAGTACAGTCTCAATCAATGGGTGGGAATCAGATAGCTTCACAGTCAGATCTGGAGTCAGGCAGGGCTGCCATCTCTCTCTTACCTTGTTTATGTGCTGCATAGAGCCATTTGCCGAGTCCATCAGGAAGGATGAGAGCCTGAGAGGGGTGACTATTCCTGGCAGCGCCGGGCCTACATGTTAAGGCCTCCCTGTACATGGATGATGTCGCCGTTTTCTGCTCGGATCCGCTGTCCATGGACAGATTCATGTGCATATGTGACCAGTTCGAACTTGTCTCGGGGGCCAAGATAAATCGAAGCAAGAGCGAGGCGATGCTGTTCGGGAACTGGGCTGACCAATCCTCCATCCCCTTTACCATCAGGATGACCACCTGAAAGTGCTGGGCATTTGGTTTGGAAGGGCTGGGGCATGCGCCAAGTCTTGGGAGGAGTGTATCAGGAAAGTGAGGCAGAAACTGGGCAGATGGAAGCTACGGTCGCTTTCCATCGCAGGTAAAAACCTGGTCATCAGGTGTGAGGTACTCTCAGTGTTATTATAAGTGGCACAGATCTGGCCTATTCCCAGAACCTGTGCCGACGCAGTCACCCGGGCCATCTTCCATTTTATATGGAGATCAAAGATGGACTGGGTCCGAAGGGACTCGATGTATAAAGATCTGGGCAACGGGGTAAAAACACATCCACACCCTGATGGCCACCTTTGTGTGTAGCTGCATCAAGCTGTGCGTGGATCCCCGGTACGCAAACACCAAGTGTCACTACGTACTGAGGTTCTACCTGTCCCCGGTGTTGCGAAGGATGGGCCTGACCTCGCTGCCGCAGAACGCTCCAAGTAGTTGGACTGTTCCATATCACCTGTCCTTCGTGGAGAAATTTATGAAGAAAAACACCTTTGACCACAAGCCCATCAGGAAGTGGTCAGCACGTAGTGTCCTTGAGACCCTTCGGGAAAAGGAGAGGGCGGATCCTGTCGAGCAGTTCCCTGGGCAGACTGTCAAAGCCATTTGGTAGAATGCTTCATCGCCAGAACTTTCCAACAAGCACCAAGACATGGCTTGGCTGGTGGTGAGAAGGGCTCTGCCTGTGAGATCCTTTATGCAGGCCCGGACTCTCTGCCGCACCACACGCTACCCTCGAAGCGGCTGCGGGGGTGACGAGACTGTCACACACCCCCTTCTGGAATGTGCCTACGCAAAGGAAGTCTGGAGAGGAATGCAGTGGTGCTTGTCGAGGTTCGTTCCAAGCAGCTCCGTAACGCGGGACTCCATGCTCTACGGTCTGTTCCCTGGTACGCACACCAAGACAAACATCAACGGTGCCTGGAGGATCATCAACTCAGTGAAGGACGCTTTTTGGTCTGTCCGAAACCTGTTGATCTTCCAGCTGAAGGAGCTGACCCTGACTGAGTGTTGCGGACTGACACATTCCAAGGTCCAGGACTACGTGTTGAGGGACATGTTGAAGCTTGGGGCAGCTGCCACCAAAGTGCAGTGGGGAAAGACCTCCGTGTAACGTCTGCCTGCCTAAGAAGAACAGGGGTCCCACGCAGTAAGTGGGCTCCACTGACACCTCAGCTAAATATATGGATGGTAAACATGCAGACCTGTATATATGAATGATTAATTCCAATCTCTGTATGTAAAGAAATGGTACGTTTACATATGTATGGCATGACCAATTGTACAGCTCATCAAAATATTTTATGAATAAAGTATATTTTAGAAATAAAAAAAAATTTCACATATCTGGCAACCTGAATGCTACCATCAGCCCTCACGGAAGGCCTCTGGGTAATTCACCCTCTAGCAGACACACCAGGGAGGAGCCTCAGAGATCATACTGCCCCTAAACATGGATGGCTGTGTGTACAGACTACAAGCTGTCATTTCAGAATAGCTCAGAACCATAGTTGTGCTAGTCCCATTGTTACAGAAATGGGTAGCTTCCAATGAGTCTAAGCAGCTGCTCGCAGAGAGGACAGCGGTCCTCTGGTCCTTGTATGAGGAATAGGTTCATAATGCTCAAGAGATGACAGAGACTGACAGAGAGGTACCTCTGTCTACATATCATCACATCAATGAATGGCACTGGGCACCGCTACCATCTTTGATATACTTGGCTCCTCCGATGGAGGGAGATTCTGTACAGTGGGACTCAATTATAGGGGCTGCTAGTCTCTGGAAATTTTCCCATGGACATTTTTACAATGAGGATTGCTGGGGTCTCATTTCTCTGTAACTGGGATTTGTTTACCTTCATGAACACTATGAAAATGACATTTGAAGCTAGATTTATGAGGCTCCTTTTATTGATAACATGCCAATAAAAATGGTATGAACTGGTGGAGGAGATCAGGGCTTCTTCAACAGTGATGTCAAAACCTCTTAGTACATGCATATCCTTCACTGGTGATATGTGTTGACAAGTTCCGAGTTGCACTCTCAATTGAAGAGTCAGCACAGACACCTCAGAGTGAATTTCATATCATGCTGTTCTTCTGGGTCATTGAAGCTTAGTCGAAACAATCCCCAAAAGACAATCTCTGATATTCACATCAAGTTGAAGAGCTCCTCACTCGCTGTCTCATGTGATTTTCATAAAGTTCTTACCTTGGCCATGTTGTTTAGGAACTAAGAAGATTCCACCCTGTGTTTCTGCCTTCCTTGATATGGTTTACCTCTGAAAACGCAGATATATGTCCTCAAAAAAATCTCATCACCTGCATTAATGAGCTCTTAACGGCTTCCTCAACCTGTTGAATAGGCCTTAATTAGGAAACAGATGGGATTAAAATGTCTGCTCCTTAACCACCTCAGTGAATATGACCACTGCCAAAACAACATTGATAAACCAGCATGATATTTGGCCAGTGTATTTTCAAACGTTGGTTAAGTCCATTCCCATCATCTACAGGCCCTGGAAATCCAGCTATTATCTTCCATTTCCAGCACTGACATAATTTAAAATAGTATTATCCTGAATCACAAATATTTCACCTAGAGAATTATCTGAACACACAAACAAATGAGGAACTCTCTCCACTTGCCACAAATGAAAAAAAAAGGATGCACCACCAACAATCTTTCATCAACTAAATATTTTGGGCAGCACATCACAATTTGTCAGCTTACAGGCTGATGGACATAACACTTCCCCAAATGTGATGCTAGAAAATTACATTCACTTAATTATTTAATTTTGATACAGTCTTACAATGGAGCCTACCGACTACTTCCCATTTCCTAGTTTCTATTAGAGCTTCTCTCGTCAGAGGTTTTCAGTCAACTATGAAAAGCTATCATGCCCATTGAAAAGACCAAACTCTAGCTTTATCCATTCATTCATGGGATCTGGGTGTTACATCCTGGGCCAGCAATTATTGTCCATCTCTAATTGAGGGACATGACTATATCACTTCTGTCATCACACTAGTTGGTATTGTGTCAATGAGTCACATTGAACCAATAAGTAAACATTTTTCTAGTTGTAAAACACAAAAATGTCTTTTCATTCATGTCTTCATTACCTCTAGACATGACCAATCCAATGCAGTCTTGGTTGGTTTTCTAGAATTGTGATGGCTTTGTCTTAATTTATACCCTGTCTCCCTGAATTTTCATCCCTGTATTTGTTAATATATGCAGGCTGCAGGTCAAGCAACTCTTGATTTTAAAATTCTCATCCTTGCTTTTAAATCTTTCCATGGTTCTGTTCCTCCATATATCTGTAAATTTGTTAACCCACAGAGCACTCCGGATCTCTTTGTTCCTCTGATTCTAGGTTCTTGTGCATTGCTGAATTTAATCAATCCATCCATCCACAGTTGCAAAGGTCTGGAATTCTCTCTACACTATACATCACATCCATCTTGTTATGCACTCTTTGAAAACTACCTCTTTGCTCAAGCTATATGTCATCTGTCTTAATATCTCTTTATTGCCTTGGTCTCATGTTTTGTTTTATAGTGCTTATGCAAAAAGCCCTACAATATTCTTTCTCATTAATGGGACTATTTAAGTAAAAATTGTTGTGGATAGATTTTGACTACATTTCTGTACAAGACACCAACTGGAATGACGAAAGACAGTATAGATGATGGGGGACGGCTAATTTAGTAAGTTATATGAAAAAATTACTTGTTTCCATTTCAGCTCTTGATTGACTCACCCAAGAGCTCTATTAACTGTCCATTTTTATTTTGCCTAAAGTTCAGATTGAGGTGGTCTTGTGTGTATTAGAGATTGAACTTTGTAGACACTCTTCTTTGATCATATATTTGGTCCAGTTGGATGACAAAATATTTCTGTCTCCAAGGTCTATCCATCACAGTATTCCATGAAACCAGGCTAGATCATGAATGAACAGATGAACATGACAACAATACTAAATCATTATCATCAGAGAGGCATCACTCTTTGGTCAGACGCAGCAGTACAGCAAAGCTAATATCAGTAACTATTTTATGAATTATATAAGACACAATGTGTTTGTGGTTCACACCTAAACTATAACTGTCAATGAGCATGAAGATCATTTCCCAGAAAAGTCACATTCATGTCCAATTTCTCACAGGCACTTATATGAAAATATATGACCATCCTCAAAACAGGCACCCCATAAGGCTTGCATAATCAGCTCCTTACTATATACTCATAACTGTGTGGCCAAAGTTTGTCCAAACTCCATCTACAAGTTTGCTGATGGCACCACCATGATAGGCTGGATCTCAAGCAATGACAAGGCAGAATATAGGAAAGAGATAGAGTGTTTGGTGACATGGCGTAAAGATAACAATCTCTCCATCAATGTCAGCAAAATGAAAAAGCTAGTCATTGATTTCAGGAAGCAAGGTGGAGGGCACACCCCTATCTACATCAATGGTGCTGAAGTGAAGATGATTGAGAGTGTCACGTTCCTAGGTTTGATGATCACCAGCAATCTGTCTTGGTCCACCCATGATGTTGCAACAATCAAGAAAGCACAACAACGACTCTACTTCCTCAGTAGGCTAAGGAAACCAATAAAGACTCTTATCAGTTTTTGTAAATGTACCATGGAATGCATTCTATTCAGATGCATCATGGCTTGGAATGGCAACTGCTCTGCCCAGACAGAGAGTTGTGAACACAGCCCAGTCCATTAAGCAAGCCAACATTTCATCCATTGACTCCATCTATACTTCTTGCCACCTCAGAAAAGTAGTCATTATAATCAAAGACCCTTTCCACCCTGATTAGAATCTCTTTCATCGGACAGAAGATACAAAAGCTTAAACATACTAAAAGATTCAAGAACAACATTTCCCCTGCTGTTATTAGACTTCTGAATTAACTTCTCAAATTTTAAATTTACTGTGTATCTTGCCCTTTGTGCATCTTCTCTACAGCTGTAACATTGTATTTTTCATTCTGTTGTATTACCCTAATGTACGTTATATGGCATGACCTGCCTGTACTGCACACAAAACAAAACTTTTCGCTGTACCTAGGAACACGTGACAATAATAAATTAAATCAAATACTTAAAACCATAAGAACAAAAAGTAAACTATTAGATTTTTGAAATAGTTTCATGACATCCATTGGGCAATGTTTTAATAACTAGGTGGAAAAGGTGATCCAGAACAACTGAGTGAGAAAGTAATTTTTTTCCTTAATAGGGGTTACATTTATCAGCTTCAGCATTGCAACAATTAGAAAAAGATACTAAAGAAATTTGTAATGATATATTTTGAGCATTGACTTCAATAAATGTCCTGTTTAGTAAAGAACATTAACTGATGGAATTGGGCACAGCAGCCTTATAAAGAGACATTTTTAATAAAATGTACAGGATAACCTCTGAAATCAGTAACTTCAGATCATAATCCTAAACTGCACATTTAATATCTGCAATGCTATCAATCATGGAAAGGTCTGTGGATACTGCATCGTCACATTTCATGATCATTTTGGCATATTCTGGAGGTTTAAGTATGAAAAAAAACACAATAAATGTCAGTAGGGTTATTATTGCATTTTAGCAAATTTTAAATTCTGATTAGCTGTGAAATGGCACAGAATGAATTAACTAATAGCATGAAATTTACTGTGGCCAATTAAATAGAGAAATAAATAAGAATAATAAACGTAGGAAAAGCTAGAAATCCTCAACATATCAGGGAAGTATCTGCAGTAAGAAGCAGACTTAATGTTTCAGGCCTGTGATCTTTCATCAGACCTGCTGAGCAACAAAGCACTGCAAGAGAGATGAGTCTTTATAAACAAGGCAGGAACCAACGGGAGCAGCAGACCAACAAAGCGCATCAGGTGAGAGGAGGCTTTAAAAAAACCATCTGGAAAACAATTGCAATGGCAATGCAGCAAAGTGCATGAGAGAGAGAGAGAAGAGCCTTTAATAACCTGGAAAAAAGAGCAATAAACCACATCAGGAGCAAGGAGCTTTAAAAATAGAGCAACTAAACTGAGTGAGAGAATGGAGTAGTTAGTGAGAAGCATGGAAATATCACAATTAACACCATAGGGCGAAGAGCCATTTAAGGTGAATATACTGGTAAATCTTGAATTTTCATTTTAATTTAATTTTATATAAATTAACCTAGGTCAGTTAATTAGCATATGACTAAAGACAATTTGATAATTTACATAAATGTATAATTAATTAATCAAGCTGACGGGATAAAGTAAAACTAAATTCAAAGGGATAGTCATACAAAAAGTCTGTTGAACTTAAAGTAAGTAAAATCCAAGGCATTTTGAAAATAAAATTAAGCAAAAACATTTCAGTTCACAAAGCTATGAACTGTGGCTCAGTGATTAGCACTGCTGCCTCACAGCACCAGGGATCCGGGTTTGATTCCCACCTCAGGCAACTGTCTGTGTAGAGTTTGCACATTCTCCCCGTGTCTGCGTGGGTTTCCTTCGGGTGCTCTGCTTTCCTCCCACAGTCCAAAGATGTGCAGGTTAGGTGAATTGGCCATGCTAAATTGCCCATAGTGTTAGGTGGATTAGCCAGGGGAAAATATAGGAGAGTGGGTCTGGAGGGGTTGCTCTTCGGAGGGTCGGTGTGGACTTGTTGGGCCGAAGGGCCTGTTTCCACACTGTAGGGAATCTAATCTAAATTGATGTTGGCACAAGAGATGCAGCTAATTGATGGGTAGCTGTTGAATCTTTATTTATTTACTTTTTAAGTTTAATAAGCTAAAACATGGAGGCATTGCAAGGCATTTCAGAATGATGGAGTGTACATCCTGTCCATGCAGGAACTCCAAGACATTTTTTTGTAGCCTGTACAATAATATTTTCAGGAAGTGTTGTCAACCGCAGCAGACTGAGTTCTGGATTTTGAAGCTTGAGATGTAGCTGGTGTTATTGAACATCCATGAGATGCAAACCCGGAAGTGACTATATTTATCAGTGCAGAGGTAGTGCAGGCATCTTCTGAAGGCATCTCTCTCTCCAATCAGTATTCTATCCTGAAATATTGGTGAGAGTGACTTTTGTTTGGGCTGTGTAGTCAAACCCTAGCCCATGGCACTGTGATACAATTATACCAGGGGATCGGGAGGAAAACTGGAAATCACATTAAGAGATTCTACAATAGGAAAACAAGCACTTATGCAAGGACACCTATGGTTGAAGGTTGTCCAGGACAGGGTCAAGAACGTCTCTAAGTGGCTGCAGAACACTGTGTTATGATCAGTCTCTGGATGAGGTTTCCCAATTTGTTATAGTTACAGATGGGATGCCCCAAATTGTTAAACTCCTGGATGTGAAGGATGAATTGGCTTCTTTGGCTATTCAGCCTTCCCCACAATTGGTTGAAACAAGTGTTCAGGGAAAACGTAGATTCTTAGACTTTAAGGATTAAATGGTACTTCCATATTAGAAGTAGAAGGCAGGCTTTAACTTTATATGGAGTGAACTTTATGCAGCATAATGTCTTGTGTTCATGAGAATCCATATAAATTGGAGACAGTGTGTTTTCATTGTAAGAATGGCAGGGGAGGAGATAGAGTAGGACAGACATTGATAAAGGAACACACAGCAATATTCAGGACAAGATTGATTGTTTATACCCTGGGTGAGTGAAAGAGACCATAACACATTAACCTATAACAGAGGGACATCTGTTGTATTTGTTAGGTATGAAAAGAGATTGGGACATGGATAAAAGAGTGCTATAGTATAAAAACAATCAATTCTTAGTATGTTTTAGAGCCTTGCTTCAGATAGCTGAGGCAGATCCCTGCTTGCATTGCTTGAATAAAAGAGTTGCAAAAATCTATACTCAGTCTCCAGCAGTTGATTGTTAAAAATTAAGACAACACAAGGTTAATTTAATGAAAAGATCTTTGTAGGTGTCGTTCTTGCACACCAAGTGAATATATGTTTTAAAAGGAGCCAATTTATTCAGACATTCTTGAGTAAACAAACGAGTGATTTTATCAGTTATTAAATGTGAGATGTACTTATAATACAACACAGGTTAGAAAAATGAAGTGAGCCCCCAAAAAGTCAGGTTAAAAATGAAACATAGACCAGTCTCTGAGTTGCTTGTGAAAAGTATGTTGGAGGAAGTTAGAGCATTGCATGTTACAAGTAAGATTAACATTGGTAATTGGGCAGTCAAATTTCAGACAATTGGCTTTGCAAATTGACTGAAATTATTTTGTTTTGGTTTCTTTCAGATGTGACTAGCTGACAGCACTCACAGTGTAGTGGTGTATAATGACTGATCTCAAGCTGCGACTGTCACTGCATATTAGTCCATGCACTATCGTCAATAAAAATAGAAATTGTTGGAGAAACTCAGCAGGGCTGGCAGCACCTGTGGAAAGAAAGCAGAGTTAACGCTTTGAGTCCACTGACTCCTCATCAGAACAATCAGGTTACCAACATACACATCCCAGGAATGGTAGTTAGATTTAATCCTTTTTTTGTATATCTTGGAAAGATAAAACATAAACATGTCTGGTGTACTATCAACTGGATGCTTTGTCCTAAGTGTGTTGAGCTTCCCAAGCATTGTTGGAGCTGCATTCATTAAAGCTAAGAAGGTTATTCCATCAGATATAGTTGGTGGACAGATACTGGAGAGAGTCAAAGAGTTCAGTTACTTGCCTTAGAATTTCTAGGCTCTCACCTGCTGTTGTAGCCACGGTATCTACATTGTTGCTTCAGCTCAGGTTCTAGTCAGTGGGTGGTTGAGTAAATGTAGTGCTGTTGAATGTCAAGGAGTGATGGTTAAATTCTCTATTGTTGGAGATGGTTATTACCTGATGGTTGCATGACACAAATATCATTTGCTGATTATTAGTCCAAGCTAAGATATTGCTACATATGGACAAGGATTTATTCAGTTAACTTCAGATGAACTTCAGTTATGTAGATAGATTGGAGAAGCTGGTTCTCCTTAGAAAGATTACAAGGAGATTTGAAAAATGTGTTGAAAATCATGAGGGGCCTGGACAGAGTAGATCAAGAGAAATGTTCCCATTGCTGGAAGAACCTGAACCAAGATTCATAGATTTCAAGTGATTGCAAAAAGCAACAATGGTGGCAGGAGGAAAAAACATTGTTACACAAGCAGGTAATGAGCATGTGGAACATATTGCTTTCAGGTTTGTTGGAATTCCAATCGCAACTGCTGAAATGAAATTGGGTATTTTTCTAATTTGTAAAATTGATAAAGAACTTGCAGGGTTATAGGAAAAAGGTGGGGACTAGGACTTGGTGAATTGTTCTTTTGAAGAGTCAGCATGGCCATGACAGGCCAAATCGCCTCCTTCTATGCTGTAATGTTTCTAAGGATCCCTGCCTTCAGATTTCCAGTATCTGCAGTATTTTTCTTTTGCAATTATTTCTATTTTCACTATACGTGTTGGTCACATTCAGGAAGGTAGACAGGAACTACATGCCAAAATGAAATATAGGGAGATGTGAATGGATTGGTAATCTTGGCCAAGACTAAGAGGAGAACAGGAAAGCAAAATATGAAAATCAGGTTGAAATGAATGGGAATCCAATATAAAAGCATGAAATTGAGCCTACAGAAGAGCAGCCCAACCTTGAGTGGATATAGCACTGACTCAGGGTTTTGTAAGGTGAGCAGTTCTGCTTGCCATTTCATTGTACCATCTCTGTACAGTAACATCATTGAATTGCATGGAAAATGATGAAGCCATGTCAGAGACAGCAGCTGACAGTTACTGCTACTAACCGTGCCAGGCATCTGCAGCAGGTTAGCTCCATGTGGCCTTGTAGCATGTGGCAGAGCTACATCTTACTCTCTGCTGATCTGCAGTCTGTGAAGACAGTTCCCCATGATCATTGTGTAACAAGGCCTGTAAACACATTTGGTTACATCTTGTTGTGTACAGTTAATTAGGCTAATGATTACAAAAGCAAAATACTGCAGGGGCTGGATATCTGAAATAATAACAAAAAAATGCAGGAAATGCAGGTCAGACAGCACCTGTAGAGGGAAAAATATTTCATAAAAATATTCCAATTCAATGACCTTATAAACGAATTATTATCCTAACTTTATCAATGCTTGATCAGTGTGCTTCTGAAGAAACATTGAACAAGAAGGCTGTGTTTAACTGTTATGTACATTACATATGCTATTATATACGTTATACACAAATTGGAGCATTCAGATTCACTATTAAAATTAGCTATGTCTGTGTGTCATGATCACACCAGTGCATCCTCAGAGTTGCCTACGAATGACAAATTTCTATAGCTTGCTTATTTCCTCCATTTTAGATTTTCACAGCAGCAATGCAGTTTTTTGTTTCAAACATAATAAAGGGTCAGTTTATCACACAGTATTTCCACATGTTATTAAGTAAAGAATTATTCATGGAAATATAAATATAAAGATTGAAAATAAGTAAGGGTAAAAATTATACATGAATATTGAAATTAGATCACCCTCCATCACCACTGCAGGCACAGTTTGCCTGCAGATTTCTCATTCCAAAGTAAAGGGTTTAAAATCATGTAGTTAGATTCAACAACTGTGATGGCTTTTGTCACAAAATAATTGGTATTGTCCTGTGCAAATGGACATAGCAGATCTGCAAGATTTGCAGTTAGAAAGAAAAAAGGTTCTTGTCCCTCATTAGTTCTTACAGATTGTCTGTTCTATTTCAGCAGAATAACAGTTGATTTCTGAATGCCTACCTCTGTGTTTTTTTTTATTGAGAACACTCTCTCCATGTTTGGACAACTGCAATTGTACTTTATATACTGGCTAGTTCTCCAAGGAGGTATTGTCAAGCAATGTCAGTTTGTGATTTGAGACAATTTAAACTAAGTGAATTAACATTTTTGTTTGACAAAAGTAATCCCATTTCTTTGAATGTCAAACATGATGGATGGAATCTTGCGGCCTCCACCATGGTGAGATTGATTGCGAGTGATACATTTAACCAGGTGGGACAGTGGCAGGTTCAGCCACTACCACCGTGCCACCTTCACCCCAATTAAATCAGGTGTAGGAGGTCCTTCTGATCCCACAGCAAACTGCGACAATAGTGACAATTAATGTCCAGTTAAGGCCTCAACTCGCAACTGCTGCTTTGACCCAGCTGCGTGCAGTTTGCGAAGCCAGAAACCTGGCAAACAAACCCTGATATCTTTGCTGCTGGGTCCCCAACCTGACGGCTGCACTTGCTCCATGGCTGAGGGGCCCAAAATCAGGAATGGGGGAGACTGCTGACCTCCTCTATCCCAAAACTTGCTGCTGATCTGTTTGTGGAGATTTTTAAATTCACTAGATTTAAGAGGGATCTGTATGTTTCTTGTTAAGTTAACAGTTACAGGGAGTTTCTTGAACATAAGGTGGCTATGTTATGGTGAAGTTTATTGCACAAAATTTGAAAATGGCTTCATGGGTTACTAAGAGTTTTCTGCAGAAGGAAGATGTAACAATGCATTATTTTTTTAAGAAGTGACCAACCTGAGGGATTTACTAGATGCTTTGAAGGTAGAAATAAAATCAGGATCTTATAAGAATGAGGTACTTCAAGTGATTATATAATATTTAGAATTGGCAGAAAGGAAACCTGAAATTGTGATGTCACAGCTGGAAGATAGCTAAGGTACAGTTAGAAATGTAAATAATTGGAATTGGACAGAGAAAGAAAACGATTAAAAAAAAACTTGAAATTCAGGAAAGAGAAAAGCATAAAGAAATGGAATTAAGCAAACTTGAACTGCAAAATGATAAGGAAAGTATTGAGTTAATTAGCAAAAGAGAAACAATAAATAAGCAAGAAAGAATTAGCTTGTACAATGGTTCTATTTCCAATTAGGGATTTGATTTAACAAAAAACTTTTGTTTTGTGACTAAATGTAATAAGGATGGAGTTGAAATATTACCTCATTTGAAAAGGTAACTAGACAAATGAAGTGGCAAGACAAGCTTTGAACTTCAATGTCACAGAGTGATTTGACAGGTACCTTTACCTATATATGCCAGCTTATCAGAAGAACAGTGCGCAGGCTACAAAACTGTAAAAGAAGTACTACCAAGTGCATATAAGCTTGTGCCTGAAGCTTATCAACTGAAATTTAGGATTACAAGAAAGAAACCTAATCAGCCATTTGTGGACTTTGCAAGGGAGAAAGAAATGCTGTGGGATTAGTGATCTAGATCACTTAAACCAGAGGAAAAGATTGACAATGTGCGTAAGTGAAATTATGATCCTGGAAGGATTTAGAAATGGCATTCCTGCTAATTTAAAAACTTACTTAGATAAGCATCAAGTAATACAAATCAGAGAAGCGCTAATTTTGGCAGATAATGATGATATTTTGCACTGACAATTACAAGTGGGGAAATAGTCATTTGGAATCCATGAGGAAATTAGAGCAATAGAAAATCAATAGGTGGAAGGGGTATTAGTTTTAGAGACCAGACTAAAAGACATCAAAGTAATAAAGGAGAAAGGTTGGAACCAAATGTGATGTAAAGAAATTCACATCCTTTCACTGTAATAATTTGATGGATGTGGAATTTGAGACCGATTGCAGTCATAGGAAAACCTGAGAAGTCTTTAGATAGGGAGACATCAGGGGGAAAAAAAACAAGTCTAAACTCTATCAGTGGTACAAAAAGTAAATGCTTCCTTGGAATGTCGTCATCATTATTGGTGGTCCTTCACAGATGAGGATGACTCTCTTCCACTCTCAGGGTGAGTCCCTAGGTAGCTGCATAGGTTGATGCAGCTACCACAGGCTGTGTTATAATTTGGGTAGAAGGTGGTCACAGGAAGGGGTGGTGCGGCAGTGTGGACATTTTACTGTTTTCACTTGGCTTCCACGTTTTCCCGATGGCATGTCTCAAGGTGTTTGATGTCTTCCCAGATTCTCGTCCTCCACTTGGACAGTCTTGGGTCCGTGATTCCCTGGTGTCTGTGGGAATGCCATACTTTGCCAGTGACACCTTGAGGGCATCAGTAAAGTGCTCCATCTGTCCACCTGGGGCTCACCAACCATTTCAAAGCTGCAAGTAAATTCTGGGGATGTTGGCCTGATCAAGGACATCTTTCTTCCCAGTGGATTAGTAGGATCTTGCACAGGCAGCTTTGGCAGTACTACTTCAGTGCTTTGAGGTGTTTGCTGTGACGGTCCACGTCTCAGAGCCATAGAGGAGGGCAGGAACCACCACAGCTCTGTAAACCACGACCGTGGTGTTGGATCGGATGTCGTTGTTCTCAAACACTCTTTTCATCAGGCGGCCAAAGGAATGTATTAAGAAGTTGGTTCCCTACTTTCTAATCCCATTTCATTTGATTGCAGAAAATATATTTTATTTCATTTTTGTACACAGCTGCCGTAATTCAAATAATAAGTAGTTCACTGGAAAACGAAGGAGCCAGTTACAAAGGTTTTCTTCAATGAAAGAAAGAGGAACTTTATTGTTGACTAATCCTGAGAAAAGAATGATGTAAAAGCAATGTCAAATACACAAAAAGAAGTTCACACAAACATAGGTAGTAAATTTATAAGTGAAAATGCCTGGAGCAGGTAGAGAAAATAAGGTTTACACAGTTAAACATGCTTTAACTTTCTTGAGATGTTAGATGTTTATTCTATAAACAGTTTCATGGTTGACTTGAGGTGTCAGGAGTAGCAGAATGTGTAGATATCACACAAGTGTGAATCAACACAGGAGATGTCAATTTCCTGATGATGACTTAATTGCTGGGTTTTGCTTTAGATAAAAATGGTAATTCCAGTGGAGACAGCTTTGTTTATTTCACATGGATGTCATGAAACTTGACTCAATCTGTTGTCAGACAGCCCCTGCAGCCTGAAGTCCATATTTCTTCCCTGTAAAAATCACTTTAGTCCATAAAAGGCCTCATCTATAACAGTAAGACAATGAGGTTAAAATGATTTGGAGATGCCGGTGTTGGACTGGGGTGTACAAAGTTAAAAATCACACAACACCAGGTTATAGTCCAACAGGTTTAATTGGAAGCACAATAGCTTTCAGAGCATCGCTCCGAAAGCTAGTGTGCTTCCAATTAAACCTGTTGGACTATAACCTGGTGTTGTGTGATTTTTAAGGTTATAATGAGTTAGTCCGTTATTATCACTATCATAACAATAATCACTGAATGATATTCAACAGTTAAAGCCCAGACACCCTCTTCGCCATTTCTCGATCTGTCATTTGAGTCAATCAACAATGAGGGAACAAACATTTATTGCTGGGTGTGAGGAGTGTGGCTGTACTCAAAATTGGTTCCAGATTCTCCGAAAGTCTCATGTCTTGGTCAATCTTGGATATCATCTGCTGATCAAATGTCCTTGGTCCAGCTGCTTCACTAATGTTCATCACCAGGTGGAGCTGTTCACTGACAATTTGTTCTGTTCACAAGTCCTCTATAATGAGATCAGGACAGAACTTGAATATCAAGTTTTGGGCTGATAAGTGGCATACACCTATGCTATGAAAATGGGCAGTTATATTCCACAAGTCTGTTACCAGTATCAAATTTGATGACTCTCCAACCAAAACTCTCATTCACCAGAGACTTAATGTGAAGTGATCTCAAGGTTTGGTCAAAAGAATAGCAACGAGGTTGGTTGATGTATTAACTGTTTCAAGTCTACCCATCTGTAAGCTTCAAGTTGTGCTTGTGATGAAATATTCACCATCCACTTGGATGGGTATCGCTACCACATTCACAATAAGTCTGATTCTATTTAATCTTCTTGATCAGTAACACTACAATCATTATCTATTTCTCCACTGTTGGCGCAATGTGGCTATTATGTTCAGTGTTATTTAGGTATAAATTTTCTTTGATGAAATAAGATATCATTGCTCATACCCAGCTTGGTGAAGATCATATTATTTGCAAGTGTTTAGACTCCTGTCTATTGATGCCATTAAATGAATCTCTTTCTGGCTACATTTTCAAATATGCTAAGTTAACATAAATTTGAATGTATCTGTTTGGTTTGAGAACTGGCACCATATCAGAGCACCACAGTAATGGAAAGAAATTATCAGCCCAGGTGCATTTCCTATTTCTATTTCCTATTCCACAGCTCAGCACACCCCTGCATCCCCTCCCCCCCCCCCCACCCCCTTCGCTTTACAATTTGTGTCACATACCTTGTGATGCATTTTGCATCCAAATCCAATAAAATAGTATGGCACAGAAGGAGACCATTCAGTCCATTGAGCCTGCACCTGTGCTTCTGAACAGAAATCTAGACAGTCCTACTACTGTTTGCCTCAAACTTGTTCCTTGCCTATTTTCTTTCTCTGAGTATTTATCTAATGAGAATCTCTATGAACCTCAATTGATACAAATTGAACCTGTTTCCCTTCACCTATATACAATCAGATATTTAAGAGATGGTAAGAGTGGAGATCTCTAAAACCCAACAAATTTGGATCCTAGGTTCATGTGATCTGATGTAACTATGAAAGCTTCTCATTCACTTGTTCAGTATTACTAGTGAAGGTATAGTTAACCCTTCAGAGAATGATCAAACTGTCTTCCTTTGTGTTACATATGACTCCAACCAATAGACAATTTTCCCTCTGATTGTCATTAACTTCAGCTTTGTTAGGGCTCTTTGATGCCACACTCAGTAAAATGTTGTTTGATGTCATGGACAGTCACTCTCACCTCACCATCACATGGATGCACTAGCCCGATTTTTTTTCTGGTGCATTTAAAGTGTAACCATGGTTAAGTATTATAGCCATTTTTGAATTTCAATGTTGAGTCCGTCAGTAAGATAACAGCACAGTAAAGTTTGTAAGGAGAAGCAGACAGGGAATTGTTTCCAGTATGTGTGGAGACTCCAGAAATTGCCATACCATAATGATGAATGCTCTCAGCCGCATTTCAGGATTAACAAGCCCTTGTTATGGAGACAACAACCACAGAGGTCTTAGTCTTAGGGTAAAAGGGTGCCAATTTAAGACTGAGATGAAGAGGAATTTCTTCTGTTAGAGGTGTGTGAGTCTTCAGAACTCCTTGCACCAGAAAGCTGAGGGGACAGACTCCTTGAATATATATAAGGCTATGATAGATAAATTCTTGATCAGTAAGGGAATAAAGGATTATGAGGAAAGGGCAGGAAAATAAAATTGAGGAGTATTAGATCAACTGTGGTCCCACTGAATGGTGCAGCACACTCAAGGGATCAAACGGCTTCCTCCTCTTCTTATTTCTTCTAGTTTAAGAAGCTAAAGCATAGTCTGAAAGTTCCACAGAGGAACTATTGGAGAGATTCATCGATCAGTCAACATCTCAACTAAAGCCTTTATGAAGATTATTTTGGGCAAGGAAACTTGCTATAGCATTGATACATTACTTGAGGATTGATGCAAGTTAAAAAGTCATTGTGGCAGGCCAATAGCAATTCATGTATTAGGTGTAGTCAACACTACAACCATGGTCAGCATGCCCAGCTTTTCTTAATATCTGGTACCAAAGCATATTGGGCATGTGTCTATTGGAAATTTGGTTCCATAGGACTAACAAGATTCCACAACAAAATAAAGATTACTAAGAAGACAGTAAAACATCATAATGCTGGCAGCAAGAAAAGTGCTAAGTGTTAAGTTGCAATTACCAACACATCAAATAGATTTAGAGTCAATCAAGTGAAAAGCAAATTTCCAATGATAACCAAGCTTTTCAATCTGTTAATTTCATACACTGTGTTGATGACATAAGGTGATCAGAAACTACAACCATTAGTATCATATGTCTTGAAAAGGTGGGATGACGCATACTAAAAACTAAAATTGACACTAGAGCTAGTGCCACATATGACCTCAGGACATATACCTCAGTAAGTGGCACTCTGTGGCATAATTTATGAGAGACCATTTTACAGTGTATAATGGATCACTAGTTCTATGCATTGGTACTATAATGTGATTGTGCTAATATACAAGCTCATCTTTGCTTCCTGAAATCTTCCACCTGGTAGTCTTCCACTAATGCTCTAATAGCGGCAGGACTAGCAGCACAGATTTCAATATTGTCACAATTCATGGGCTTCAAAACACACACATGTTGTAGAAGAGACCATGCATGACACAATTAGACAATCTCAAACACTCCTACTAAGACATCTTATAATATAATCACCAATTTTAAAGGTGATGTGATATTGCATCTTGGGTATAATGCAATCCCATTTATTAATCCTCTATAAAATGCAATGTGCACATTCAGGAGAAGCTTCAAATGGAACTGAACCAGATGGAGCAAAATTTTATAATTTGGAAGGTTGACCACCACACAGACTGATATAGTTCCATCATGTGCATTTTAAAGAAAGATGGCATCATAAGAATAAGCCTAAATCCATTACAGTTCACATTTCATGTGTCCACATGAAATAGTGATGCTGGAAGAATTAAATCTTAAAATGGCCAGAGGAAGGTTTTTCTCCAAGCTAGGTGCGAAACATGGATAGTGGCTTACATTTTTTAGCAGAAGACACACAAGACATCTAGGATGCCAATTGATGCTACTGTGAGTGACAGTTACCATTTAAACACTAAATTATCCAGGTTATTCTAGCAGCTCATGGATATTATTATTGAGAATATAGCTGGTTACATTGTATAGCTGGTGATATCACAGTCATAGGTAAGATAAGGGCGGAGCATGACCCAAAATTCACTGAATAATGACAGCGCTAGGTTTCAGGTTAATATAAGTCAAATAAAGTTTTTTTGGTCCTATTTGCTCCATCCATAGAATCTGTCCTAATCTAGGTATGCTCAAGCATGCTAATCAAATGCTGACCCTGCAGGAAAAAGAAGACCTGTGAAGTTGGGTCCTGATATTTTTCAAATTCTCTCTTTCTATTTATTCCTAACTTCCTGAATAAGGTATTTTCATGGGGAGACTTGCTCTCAATGTCCTCTAAATGTATCTTTGATTCCTGTAAACAAGTTGCTCAAGAAAATCTTGCTTACTGCAATAATAAGACTCTAAGAAATTCACGATTATTGTAGTGGATGCATTCATTGCAAAATGCCCCATTGTCTTTTGCAAGGTAAGAAACATATTGTTTTTGCTGTGAAAGCCATGTCATCTGCACAAACCAATTATTACAATATGAAGCATGTGAGCTCTGTATTTGGCATGACATTGTTTCACACATATATGTTTGGCAAGAAATTCAGTTAAAAACGATCTGAAATCATTAGAAATGATAACCTGCAAACCACAAATAAGAGCTTCATCACATTTCTAGCTTTTCAAGGTACAAGGATATGAGTTTGAATGCTAAGAACACAAGCTAACAGCCAGAAGATGCATTCTGTCCAGATGTATGATATGCATGTTTGTCATTATGTGCAAAGCGACCTGACAGAAGTATGCTCGTTATAAGTTTCCCTGAGATCCAAAGTCAGTTGTTGAGGGGATGAAGTGGTGTGAGAGTTATATAGTCATAGAGTCATAGAGATGTACAGCATGGAAACAGACCCTTCAGTCCAACTTGTCCATACTGACCAGATATCCCAACCTAATCTAGTCCCATTCGCCAGCACTTGGCCCGTATCCTTCTAAACACTTCCTATTCATATACCCATCCAGATGCCTTTTAAATGTTGTAATTATTAGCCTCCACCACTTCTTCTGGCAGCTCATTCCATACATGCACCACTCTCTGCACGAAAAAGTCGCCCCTTTTTAAATTTTTCCCCTGTCACCTTAAACCTATGTCCTCCAGTTCTGGACTCTCCCACTCCAGAGAAAAGACCTTGTCTATTTACGCTATCCACGCCCCTCACGATTTTATAAACCTCTATAAGGTCACCCCGCAGACTCCGATGCTCCATGGAAAACACGCCCAGCTGATTCAGCCTCTCCCTATAGCTCAAAATCCTTCAGCCCTGGCAACATCCTTGTAAATCTTTCTGAACCCTTTCAAGTTTCACAATGTCCTTTCTATAGCAGAGAGACCAGAATTGAATGCAGTATTCCAAAAATGGTCTCACCAATGTCCTCTACAGCGCAACATGACCTTTCAGCTCTGACACCCAATGCTCTGTCCAATAAAGGAAAGCATAACAAATACTTCTTCACTATCCTATCTACCTGTGACTCCACTTTTAATGACCTATGAATGTGCATTCCAAGGTTTCTTTGTTCAGCAACATTCCCCAGGACTTTATCATTAAGTGTATAAGTCCTGCTCTGATTTGCCTTTCCAAAATGCAGCACCTCACATGTGTCTAAATGAGACTCAATCTGTCACTCTTCAGCCCATTGACCCATCTGGTCAAGATCCCGATGTACTCTGAGGTAACCTTTTTTGCTGTCCACTACTCCTCTAATTTTAATGTCATCTGCAAACTTACTAACTATAGCTTCTATGTTCACATCTAAATCATTTACATAAATGACAAAAAGCAGTGGACCCAGCATCGATCTTTGTGGCACACCACTGGTCACAGGCTTCCAGTCTGAAAAGCAGCTCTTCACCACCACCTCTGTCTTCTACCGTTGAATCAAATTGCTTGCTCTCCCTGTATTCCATGAGATCTAAGCTTGCCTCCATTCTATCATGAGGAACCTTGTTGAGCACCTTACTGAAGCCCATACAGATCATGTCCATTGCTCTGCTCTCATCAATCCTCTTTGTTATTTCTTTAAAAAACACAGTCAAGTCCGTGTGACATGATTTCCCATGCACAAAGCCATGTTCACTATCCCAAATCTATCCTTGCTTTTCAAATGCATGTAAATCCTGTCCCTAAGGATTCCCTTCAACAACTTGTCCACCTCCGATGTCAGGCTCA
This sequence comes from Chiloscyllium plagiosum, assembly GCF_004010195.1. Classification (NCBI taxonomy): domain Eukaryota; kingdom Metazoa; phylum Chordata; class Chondrichthyes; order Orectolobiformes; family Hemiscylliidae; genus Chiloscyllium; species Chiloscyllium plagiosum. The sequence continues at coordinate 40,825,790 of NC_057724.1, forward strand.
CTGGATTATAGTTCCTTGGCTTTTCCTTACCACCTTTCTTAAATAGTGGCAACACATTAGCCAACTTCCAGTCTTCTGGCACCTCACCTGTGACAATTGATGATACAGATATCTCAGCAAGGGGCCAGCAATCACTTCCCTAGCTTCCCACAGAGTTATAGGGTACACCTGATCAGGTCCTGAGGATTTATCCATTTTTATGCATTTTAAGATATCAGGCACCTCCTTCTCTGTTGTATGGACATTTTTCAAGATGTCACCATCTATTTCCCTTCATTCTATATCTTCCATGTCCCTTTCCACAGTAAACACTGATGTAAAATACTCATTTAGTATCTCCCTCATCTTCTGTGGTTCTATACATAGACTGACTTGCTGATCTTTGAGGGTGTTATGGACTAGGCTAGACGACTCAAAACATTCTTAAGCAGGCAGCCCAGACCATAACTTTGCATTTTGTTTTGGTAAGTGTACAGTGAATATTACATGGAGCAAGTTAGCTAGGTTGACTACTAGGTTTTAAAACAGACAGAAATTTATTCAGAAAAGTACACAATGAAACACAAAGAACAGAATAAAGAACCCCTAAAGAACTCTGTCTATCCAAACTAGACTTAATTATGCTGTTCCGATTATGCTCAACAGTCTAAATAAGCAAACTCTCTTAAAAAAAAAGTAAAAAGAAAGGAACAGATGCTTACAGGTTGAAGTTAGAAGGGCTGAAAGAGAGAGAGAGTTTTTACACAGGTCACTGCTGAACTCTTAACTAGTTGTGGACTGAACTGCTCAGCTAGAGAGCTGACCACTCCCTACAGGTCACTTCTAAGTCATGACCACTTTGGCCTGAAGTCTCATCTGTCTAGTTTCTTGTGGAAAGCAGAGAAGAATTAGAAGTGAGATAGAAATAAGGTGAGGTTGGGCGACTAATGAGATGCAAATGCCGATAAATAAAGGATGTCATATTTAATGGGGAGAGTCTGAATTTGACAGTTAAAGCTTAAGGAATATTGCAAAACTTCCTCTTGATGTCAATAAGAGTCTTCTTTATCTATTCTCCCCATATTTTCTCAACTTTCTTCCATTGTCTGTGCAATAGCAGGAGAGGGGAAACTTCCATCTATATTGTTTGTGCATAGTATTGGTGGTAATTGTCATGGTCCAAACAGAAAAGTTCGCTGATACTCAACTTCCACTATCCCTGGATCTGCACAAGAGTTAAAGATTTCATTAAATTACTCAGAGTTCCTCAATTATAAGTTCAGAAGTGAGATAGTTTTAAGCAGTAAGTGGTCAGCTAAGTATGATAGCTCAGGAAACACACTTGTTTGTCTGCTTGTGAACCAAAGCCTCAGGTAGGATCACAGCTGAAAACTGAGTTAAGCATACAGATGTGCAATGTCTACCCACCATATCCAGTATGTTGTATACCCTATATCTCAGGCAAAAGTAAATGATAAAGGAGAATAACCCATATCTTCCTAAACCAGGCACCATTAATCAAAGTCCCGACATCCACTCTCCTTGGAGAAACCTGACTTTCAAACTCCACTAAAGGTCAAACATTTATAAAAATGTTAAGAGTTTACCACAGTGCTGATTATCATTTTTATTCATCTGTATTATTTATGGCGATAAAGGCAATAACAAATCCAGCAATCAGACTCTCTCCTCAGTGCTTGCATTCCCCAAGGACTTATGAGCTTTGTTGCATGGCACTCATTCCATTTACTCTTGTAATAAATCAGACACAGGCCTTTCAACTACAGATTCACAGCCCTGTTGTCTGTCCTGTGCAGAAGCACACTAATCTAGGTCATTAACCCTCTGTGGTCAGCTCATTTCACAGACACTTGACTAGAAATGTAACACAGTAAATTCAGAAATATTTATAAAGGAAGCATTGATTTGGAGTGGGGAACAGAACTCCGGGAGGAATGGCAACACAAACAAAATCAATCATACTTATCTCGCAAATATAAGTTAGAAGATTAATTTATAAAATTTTATGTCTCTTACTTAGCCTTGTAATCATTTTGTTCTGACAATTCATTCCAAGATAAGTAAAATACTGGATATTACGGTAACGCTGGATGTCAGCCCAATAACCTTTGAAGTAGCTGTCAAGTCAAGAGTGGGGTAATACTCTTTACAGGAGGTGACAGGCATTTCAATGTAAATGGAACTGTGCAGAGAATGAGCAAGTGATGTTGGAAGAAATTCAGTGACCTAACAATGAGCAACTTAACAGTGTACACTCTTAGAATAAATTCGTGAACTGTTACAACTATTATAATAATTAAATGTTCTCTCTTACCCTGGCATTCCTTTGCATGTCATATACTGGTTTTGTGAGGTTCCACACCATCCAATGGATGCATTATTTTTCTCTGTAAGAGCAAATGACCCCAACATAAGAGGGAGAGGTTGACTACTGGAGAACCATCAGTATCTTTCATTCTCGGATCCCTTTCAAAGCAATCTTTGATGTATTATAATAAGTCATCGATGAGAAAGAAGAATCTGACGTTCTGACCCCTGTTTAAGAGTTTATCCTGCCTTACTGGCCGTCCTATTCGGTTAGACAGAACAGCAGCAACATGCAAATACATTGGCAAAGACCTTTTGGCAACAACTTATTAGGTTGTACTTCTAATAGTTAAAAATCTGTTAGATAAATGAGCAAAAAGTGAATTCAAATTAAAATATTAGAAAAATACTCCGAACTGAAAGGATGATAAACATTGGATTAAAACCAGAAAGGAAATCATGCCTGAAGATTTTTCTTCTTCCTTCCTTTTTATGTGCTTAGAACATCCTAATTTTACATTTATTTGTTATGGTTAAAACTGAATTGATTTGAAATATTTATTATCATTTTCATTTTACAATGAATAATATAGTAAAATACAATGAAAAGCTTCAACTGTTGGCACAATCTGGCTCAGTTTTGAATGGATTAAGTATAAAAAGATAAACTGAAAGAAGGTAAAGTCTATCTTCATTTCCCCTTCCCCCCTCCCCCCACTGCCGCCATGAGTACTGAGTCCTTGCCAGCTCACCAACAACACCTGCGCCTCCACCACCACCACCATCTGCAATGTTGAAGTATCCACCCTTCAAATGCCATCTCTTTGCTACTGGGTGCACCTTGCCTATGCCGCTGACAATGCCAGGCTCTTTGCTGAAACCACACTCATCCTGTAACCAGGAATCTCTGACTCTGTTGCAGCTGCTGCCTTGTCAATAACCAGGAGCCCCCAGTTCCAGGGCTACCACAACCAGAAGCCCCCAGCTCCAGGCCTACCACAACCAGGAGCTGCCGCTGCTGCCTCACTGATAACCAGGAGACCCCAGCTCCATGCCTACAACAACAGGAGCTCCCAGCTCCAGGCCTACCACAACCAGGAGCTGCTGCTCCTGCTGCTGCCTCGCCATTAACCAGAAGCTCGCAGCTCCAGGCCTACCACAACCAGGAGCTGCTGCTGCTGCCTCACCAGTAACCAGGAGCCCCCAGCTCCCGGCCTACCACAACCAGGAGCTGCTGCTGCTGCCTCACCGGTAACCAGGAGCCCCCAGCTCCCGGCCTACCACAACCAGGAGCTGCTGCTGCTGCCTCACCGGTAACCACGAGCTGCCAGCTCCAGGTCTACCACAACTAGAATCTGCTGCTGCTGCTGCCTCACCGGTAACCACGAGCTGCCAGCTCCAGGTCTACCACAACTAGGATCTGCTGCTGCTGCCTCACCAGTAACCAGGAGTCTCCACTCCAGGTCTGCTGCAACTGCAATCAGGATCCTCTGGTTTCACTGCCACTTTGATGATGCAAGGGGTCGCCACTTTGGGCTTACTGAAACCAGGAGTCCCTGGCTCCACTGTCAGGCAAGGCCACCACCTCACCAAGAATCCTGCTCCAGCTCTGAGAAGTCACCTTGGCAGCACTGCCACCTTGAATAGTTCACTGCCGCGCCACTTCTGATTGCTGGAGGAGTTGTACCACCACCACTGCCACTGCCTCCAACTGCTGGGAGGTTGCCACCATTCCATGCAGGGCCTGTTCGTGCTGCTATGCTGATGCTGCCAATTAATCAGCCCCAAAAGACTTTAAAGCAAAGGTAAACAAACAAAAAGAGAAAGAAAGAAAAGGAAAACAGCACAAGTTAAAAGAAAAAAAGGAGATTGAGGGGGGAACCTGATTGAGGTCTACAAAATCATGAACGGTATAGACACGGTAAAGATAAGCTTTTTCCCAGGGTAAAGCATACAATAATGAGAGGTCACGTGCTCAAGTTGAGAGGTGAAAGGTTTAAGGGGGATACACTCGGAAAATACTTTACACAGAGGGTGGCTGGTGCCTGGAACGCGTTGCCAGCAGCGGTAGTAGAGGCAGGCACAGAAGATTCATTTAAGGTGCATCTGGACAGATGCATGAGTAGGCGGGGAGCAGAGGGATACAGATGCTTAGGAATTAGGCGATAGGTTTAGGCGTGGATTTCGATTGGCTCAGGCTTGGAGGGCCGAAGGGCCTGTTCCTGGGCTGTAAATTTTCTTTGTTCTCTTTGTTCTTAAAAAAATTAGAAAGAAGGTAGATGAGTCCGAGTTCAAGAGCCCCACACAGCACTGCTACTCTATCTTGAACAACCTATTCAGGTAACCATATTTAATTGAAATATACATCACATTTTCCTCATTAGAATCATTGTATCATGCACATTTACAGCAGGGAAGGAGGCTGTATGACCCAGCATAACTGCCAGTTGAAATAGAGCTGTCCAACCTCACAAAAGACCTATCAGAAAATTTAACAGCTCATGGAATAAAAATGACAGTATGAATACAGCATTGACATGGATAAAAAATTAGACAAGTGTTAGGAAACAGAGAGCAATAGTTATTGGATTCTTTTTGGGCGAGACAAATGTTTGTTAAGTTCCGCAGGAGTTGGCTTTGGACCTTTTGTTTTTTTCCAATATATATTAATGATCTAGAACATGGTGTATAGCACAGAATTTCAAGTTTGTGGATAATACAAACCATGGAAACATCATAAACTTGAGGATGGTATAGAATTTCAAAAGGACATTGACATTTGATGAAGTGGCAGGTGGTAAATGAATTTCAATACAGAAAAGAGTGAGATGATACGTTTTAGTAGAATGAATACAGAAATGTACAATGTAAAGTAAAGAGGGCTGTCTAAAAAAAGTGCAGGAGTAGACTGTGGTGTGTATGTGCATAAGTCATTAAAGATAGCAGGCCGGGTGGAGAAAACAATTCATAAAGCATGCAGTATCTTAGGCTTTAGTACTAGAGCCATTGAACACAAGACCAAAGAGGTTATGTTGAACTTGTATCACATACTAAATTCATCTCAACTGGAGTATTATGTATAGCTCTGATGTCAGATTTCAGGCAAGATGTAACTAAATTGGAGCGAGTTCTGAAATATACAGGAATGATTCCAGGAATGAGAAATGTCAGTTGTGGAGATAAATGGGACAAGTTTGTGCAGTATTTTTTGGAGGGGTGAAGGCTAAGAGGGGATTTGAAAGAATCTTTCAAAATGCCAACAGGCCTGGACAGAGTAGATAGATAGATAGAAATTATTTTGACTCAAAAAAGGATTGAGGACAGGTTCAAAAGAATTTGCAAAAGAAGAAAATGCAATGTAGATTAAACTTTTTCTACGCAGTGAGTAGCTAGGGTATGGATTTCACTGCCTAAATGTGTGGTTGGGCAAGTTGAATCAAACACTCAAGTCAAGTTACCATAGACTTATCAGACCATCAGACCTAATCATCATTGAGGTGATTTAACCTGAGGGCACCACACCTCAGGTGATGGGAGAGGTTGAGAAGGAGAGTCCTTCACAGAAACCTCACTTGGTGTGGGAATTGAATCCATGATATTAGCATCACACAATATTCACAAACCATTCATCCAGCCAACTGAGGTAAAGTGCCCCCCAATCAAGCATTTGAAAGGGCATTCATTACATGATTACCTGAATAGAAGCAACATGTAGGGCCACTGAGGAAATAAAATCAGGAACATAGCCTAGTAGCACTTCTTTAGAGAGCCAATGCTGACATCACGAACCAAACGACCTCATCTGCACTGTAACAATACAACGATTCTGTGACATCACTTTCCAGCTCTTGCTCCGTAGCTCTATAGATTACAGCCTTTCAAACACAAATCCAAGTCTTTTTATTTCAATATGTTTCTACCTCTACCACTATTTCAAGCTGTGAGTTTCTAATGCTCACCAGCACCTCCTTGAATCCTCCTCAATCTTTCTACCAGTTGCTTTATTCCTCCTCTGATTTCTCCACTGATAGAAATGGATTTTTGTAGGCACTCATAGATTCATAGAGGTCTATAGCACAGAGAAAGTCCCTTTGGCCCACTGAGTCTGTGTAGTAAAGATCAAAACCCTAACTATTCTAATCCTAATCTCGAGTACTTGGTCTTTGCCTTGTATGCCTTGGTATTGTAAGTGTACATCTCAATACTTCTTGAATGTTATGAAACTTTCTGTCTCTACCATCTTTATAAACAATATGTTCCAAATTCCAATCACCCTCTGGGTGAAAATAAAATAATCTCACATCAGCTGTAAATCTCTGCCCCTTACATTAAATCTATGCCCCCAGTCATTAATGTCTTCGCCAAGGAGGAACGATCCTTCTTGTATATCCTACCTATGCCCCTCAAAATCTTATACAACTCAATCATGTCCCCTCTCAATCTCCTCTGTTTCTTGGAAAACAACCCCAGTCTAACCAAAATCTCTTAAACTAAACACTTCAGCCCAGACAACATCTTAGTACATCGCCTCTGCACCCACTTCTCCACTGCAATCACATCCCTTCTATAATGTGGATTCCAGAACTGTACAGAATATTCTAGCTGTGGCCTAATCAACATTTTATACAGTTTGATCATAATCTCCCTGTTCTTTAACTCAATATCCTAGCTAATAAGCATCCCATAAACTTCCATAACCACTTCATCTACTTGTCCTGACAATTTAAGGGACTAGTAGATATGCACTGATCCTTCGTGCTTCCCAGGATCCTACCATTCAACATGTATTCTCTTGTCTTGTTTGTCCTGCCCAAAGCATCATCCCACACTTAGCTGGACTGGATTCCATTTGTTACTGATCAGTCCATCTAGCCAGGCCGTCTACATCCTCCTATGATCAAAGGCTCTCCTCACTACTTATCATTTGACCAATTTTTGTTTCATTCTTACTTACTGATCAACCCTTCAACATTAAAGTCTAACTCATTTAGATATACTACAAATAGCAACATTGATCCCTGCAGAGCTCTATTGAATACAGAGTTCCAGTCACAAAAACACAATCCCTCGACCATACTCTGCTATTCAACCGGCTGTGGATCCAATTAACCAAACTTCCTTGGATCCCACGGGGTTGTACCATTGCTATCTGTCTCCCGTGTCTCTCAAAAGCCTCAATCTCGGCTGCCCATAATTTTGTATACTTGATTGAATTTTCCTTCAGTCTCATCTAGTACAAACAATCCCAGCCTGTCTGATCGTTTTCATAGCTAAAATGTTTAATTCCTGGTAATAGCCTCTGCAACCTCCCGAGTGCAAATCTGTTCTTCCAGTAATTTTTGTGACCAGACTGTATGCTGTACTCTAGCTGTGACTTAACAAGCATTTAATCTAGTTTTCAAATAAACATTCCTGTGCCAACATCCTCTCAACCATAGTCAATTGTTTCAGGAAATCTGAGGAAAAGGGAGAAAAGTATTGAGATTTAATAAGACATCAATTTGATCCTTCAATAAAATCACTAAAATGTTGATGATCTACTGGTGGGTCAAAAGTGGGGAATCGTGGCTTTAGATTAGATTTACAGCTAATTCCTATTCATAATGTCTCCCCATTCTGGTCATTACTGACAGTTGAACAAGGGGAAACACATTTCTGAAAAAGAGCCAATTTGGCTGAAAAATATGACTTCTCTAAATGCCGTACTGTGAGGTTTCGGATTCTGTCCATATATCATTGGGCTATACTTCTCCTATTTAGAGACAGACAAGAGAGCCCCTGCATAGGACCTTAGCAACAGTGAGAATAACGTGAGTTAGATTCTGCCTTGGAAAATATATAATGCAAAATCTCACGCCCACAAGACAGAACCATGGCAACAAAAAAAGGCACTGAGGGAAATGAATGTCTCTAGTGTAAGTACAATGATTGAGCAATACACCTCATCAAAGACGGGCCCTGTTCATTTTGTAAATGAGGGCTCTCATGACTTTGCATATTAAATAATCACATTAAACTTCCCAGATATTTGAATGCAATAGCAGATGCCAGCAGCAAAACTAAGAAGGAAAAAGTCAAGTCATAAACTGAAATGCAAACACTGAAGTGTAGGGTATCAGGTCTGTGCATGAAGTTCCAACAATTACTGCAATGTGTAACAAATAAAAAAAAGTCAAAATTCATAGCCACTAGCTAAGGAGCCAGCATCAACATCATTCATCTAAACAGCTACCAACATAAGAATTCACTACAATACACAATACACCCAAACATTTAGTAGCAGAGCCAACAAAACAGAGATAAAACATGAGCTGTTATACATTCAGGATCCTTTCAGAGCCAGCAGCCCAAGGAGTCAATGTCAGAATCAAGAAACTCACATGACCAATTTCAGAATTGATCCAACAGATCAAGTTGCTATGTTATCTATCATCGTTCATTAACATATTAAGAATTCATGGAGCTGAATTTCTTTGTGTTATTCAGCATGTCTCCATACTGTGAAAGAATGATGTAAGGGATCTGCTCCATGTTGAAATTTACATAGAAATATTTCTGGAACATGTACAAATGTAAAAATGTCACCCAAGTTTTTCTGTGTTTCTGGAACTGTTTTTAGAAATGACAATATCATGCAGCAGTTTGATTCTCATCATTTTCTTCACTACCTAAGCATTTTCTCTTTGTGTCTTGTATTCATATTACAGATCTACAAGAAAGGAACTAAGAACATTATACATTTGGGACTGAAGACACAGAGAAAGGATTGGTATATTGAGGCTAAATATCTGGAACTTACGGATTGGCTATACTGTTTCTTATTGAAGAATTATTAACATAAATTATTGCAGCACCTATTTCATTTACTAAATAAATCATATGAGCAAATTGACCATTAGCAGACTGATTGAAAGGTAATTACTCTCAAAATGTGTATCAATGGTTCTTTTATTTAATTTCACATTATACCTCTTCTTCTAGCACATTCTAGTCAAGGATATTGGGTGATATGGAATCAAGTCAGCTGGATAGAGTTAGAATACAGATCAACCAAGATCTCATTGAATGATGGAACAAATTACAAAAGGAAACTTCCAGAAACCACAAGCACTGATACCAAAGGCTTCTATTAGTATACAAAAAAGAAGAGTTCATTTTTGGCCCTTTAGAGGAGGAAAATAGCAAGATAATAATGGGAATCTCTGAAATGGCAGAGATACTAAATCAATATTTTGTCCCCGGGGCCTGATGGCCTGCACCCTATGGTATTGAAGGAGGTGGCAGCAGAGATAATGGATGCAGCAGTTGTGATATTCCAAAATTGCCTGGATTCTGGAAAGGACCAGTGGATTGGAAACATGATAATGAAATGTTCCACAAAAAATGAAATCAGCAACAAGTGGAAAACTATAGACCAGTTAGTTTGACCTCTGAAGTGAGGAAGTTGTTGGAGTCAGTCAAAGAAGAGGAGTTAACTGAACACTTGAAAGAACAATTCACCAGTGTCAGCACAGTTTCATAAAGTCCATATTGTGCTTGACAAACTTGCTGGAGTTCTTTGAGGATGTAACCAGCCAGGTGGATAATGGGGATCCAGTGCATGTGATGTATCTAGACTTCCAGAAGGCATTTGACAAGGTACCACATAAAAGAATAATTGAGAAAGTTAGATCACAGGGGGCTAAGGGTGGAGTATTGGCTTCGATAGAGGATTGGCTGACTGATAGAAAGCAGGAAGTCAGGATAAATAGGTCTTCCTCCAGATAGTGATCCGTAACTAGTGGGATGCCACAGTTCTCAGACCTCAACTATTTAAAGTCTACATATATGATCTGTAAGTAGGGACAGAATGTAACATAGCAAAATTATGATACTAAAACAGGTAGGAGAGCAGACTATGATGAGGAGATAAAGAGTTTACAGATGGATGTTCTTAGGCTAGGAGAAAGAGCCAGATTCTGACATCTGAAGTTTCATGTGTATAAATACAAGGTTATCCATTTTGGCCAGAAACATAAAAGGGAGAATTATTATTTCAGCGGGAATCAGATTCAAGGTGCATCAATGCAGAGGGATCAAGGTATTATTGAGCATGAATTGCCGAAAGTGAGTATGTAGACATATTAACAAAAGAAGCAAATGGCATCCTGGCATTTATTACAAAAGCACTGGATTATTAAAGTAAAGAAGTGTTGTTATAATTATGTTAAGGCAATGGCGAGACCATACCTGGAATATTATGTCTAGTTTTGGTCTCCTTACATGTGGAAGGACGTGTTGGCACTGGAGGCAGTTCAGAGAATGTTCAGTGGATTGATTCCAGCAGTGGAAGGGTTGTCATATGACAACTTTGAGGAGAAAGTGAGGTCTGCAGATGCTGGAGATCAGAGATGGAAATGTGTTGCTGGAAAAGCGCAGCAGGTCAGGCAGCATCTAGGGAACAGGAGAATCGACATTTCGGGCATTAGCCCTTCTTCAGGAATGAGGAAAGTTGGTCCAGCAGGCTAAGATAAAAGATAGAGAGGAGGGAAATTTGGCTGTCTGGATACAGAATTGGCTGGCCGAAAGAAGACAGCGAGTGGTAGTGGATAGAAAGCATTCCGCCTGGAAGTCAGTGACCAACGTTGTTCTTGGACCTCTGGTCTTTGTAGTTTTTATAAATGACTTGGACGAAGAAGCGGAAGGGTTGGGTTAGTAAGTTTGCCGATGACACAAAATTCGATGGTGTTGCAGTTAGTATCGAGGGCTATCGCAAACTACAACAAAACATTGGCAGGATGCAGAGTGGGGCTGAGAAGTGGCAGAAAGAGTTCAACCTGGATAAATGCAAAGTGATCCATTTTGGAAGTGCAAATTTGAATGCAGGTTTAAGACAGGATTCTTCGCAGTGTAGAGGAACAGCGGGATCTTGGCGTCCGTGTACATAGATCCCTCAAAATTGTCACCTAAGTTGATAGGATTGTTAAGAAGGTGTTTTGGCTTTCATTAACAGGGGGATTGAGTTTTAAGAGCCGTGAGGTTTTGCTGCAGGTGTATAAAACCCTGGTCAACTTGGAATATTGTGTCCAGTTCTGGTCACCTTATTATAGGAAGGATGTGGATGCTTTGGAGAGGGTGTAGAGGAGATTTACCAGGATGCTGCCTGGACTGGAGTGCATGTCTTATGAAGAGAGGTTGCGTGAGCTAGGGCTTTTCACACTGGAGAGAAGGAGGAAGAGAGGTGACTTGATAGAGGTGTACAATGTAATGAGAGGCATAGATGGAGTACATAGCCAGAGACTTTTCCCCAGGACAGAAATGGCTGTCACGAGGGGTCATATTTTTAAGGTGATTGGAGGAAGGTATAAAGGAGATGCCAGGGGTAAGTTCTTTTCACAGAGAGTGATGGATGCATGCCAGCAATGGTGGTAGAGTTGGAGATATTAGGGACATTCAAGCAACTGCTGGACAAGCACGTGGACAGCAGTAAATTGAGGGTTGTGTAGCTTAGGCGGGCGCCGATACAGTCATCGATGTAGCGGAGGAAAAGGTGGGGGGTGGGGCCAGTGTAGTTGCGGAAGATGGATTGTTCCACATATCCTACGAAGAGGCAGGCATAGCTGGGGCCTATGCGGGTGCCCATGGCTACTCCTTTCGTTTGGAGGAAGTGGGAGGATTGGAAAGAGAAGTTGTTCAGGGTGAGAACCCAAGCTATCGGACAGTGGAGGAGCTGTCGAAGAGTTTGGGGTTGTACTCGCTAAGGTTCAGAAAATTGAGGGGTGATCAGATTGAAGCATGTGAAATGCTAAAGGGGATTGATTCGGTGGACATTGAACAGATGTTCCCCCCTGTGGGACAATCTTGAACAACAGCTCATAGATATAGAGTGAGGGGAGGTAAATTCAAAACTGAGATGAGGAGAAACTGTTTCTCTCAGAGGGTTATGAATCTGTGAAATTCACTGCTCCAGAGTGCAGTGGAGGCAGAATCAATCAATAGATTACAAAATAGATATAGATATGTTTCTGACGAAAAGCCAGATATATGGTTATGAGGAGCAGGTAGGAACGTAGAGATGAGACGAGGATGAGATCAGCCATGATCATGTTAGATGTTAGACTGGGCTTGAAGGACTGAATTGCTAGTCGTTCTCCTAATTCCTATCTCCTACGTTCCTATGTGACAGGCCTACTCCTTTCCTTATGTTCTTAGCTCATAGTTCAAGACGGATTCTTCAAACCATTTCCTCCACCACAAACCCACTCCCAACAACCCCCTCTCCCCACCGCACGTGCCCCCCCCCCCCCCCCCCCCCACACACACACACACACACACATAAACACCAAAAAGGAATGAAACCAGAGGGACCACCTGATGCTGAAAAGTCCTCAATACCAAATTCTGGGGTTTAGTGGCACAATTGCGATGCTGTCTCACACCAATAGTCGAGCTACAGATTGGCATAGTCATACTCACAATAGCTCAGACAACACCATCACCACCACTGGATATGTCTGGTCCTACCATCAAGACAGACCTGGCAGAGGTAGCAGCACAGTGGGAGATAGTAAAGAAGTTGATCTTAGGAGTCCTCAACTTTGACTCTACACCCCACAAAATCTCAGGGCATCATGGACAAAGAAAACTCCTTTGGATTACCATGAACCATGCTCCCTCAGATGATGAATCAGAACTGCTCTATGTTGAACACCACATGGAAAAACACTGGGACATCAATGTCCATCACCAAGAGTAAGTGAGGTCTGCAGATGCTGGAGATCAAAATTGAAACTTTATTGCTGGAACAGCACAGCAGGTCAGGCAGCATCCAGGGAACAGGAGATTCGACGTTTCGGGCACAGGCCGAAGAAGGGCCTGTGCCCGAAACGTCGAATCTCCTGTTCCCTGGATGCTGCCTGACCTGCTGTGCTGTTCCAGCAATAAAGTTTCAACCATCACCAAGAGTGTCTTGGTAGCACCACTGCTAACTGAGTTGATCAAGTTCTAAACAACATAACTGCTAGACTGAGACTGCAACAAGTGATGAAGGAACCAGTAATAGTGAAAAACATACTTATCTCAATTTCACTGAACTGATTGCCACAGATATATTTGTCTACGGCGGTATCAATAAAAATGATCACCGCACAGTCTAGTAAAGTCCCATTTTCACATTGAGAATACTGGACTCTCTATTGTTTTGTGTGGCATTATCAGAATGGTAAATGGGCTAGACTTGGAACAAATCTAACAAGTCAAGACTGAGCACCTGCGAAGTGCTGTGGGTAGCAGCGGAATTGTATGCCGACCTCTTGACCTGAAGTTTCTTCCACTCCAGCATTATCATCAAGCCAGGGGATCAACCTTGCTGAATGAATAGTGCAGGAGACCATGCCAGGAGCAGCAACATGCATAGCTAAAGGTAAGGGGTCAATCTGGTGAACTAAAAATAATATTTCTTGCTTTACAAAAATACAAGTAATACATAGGGCAAAGTGATCCCACAACAAACAGATCAGGTCTCAACTATGCAGTCTGGCCACATCTAGTTGGGAATGTTGACGATCAATGAATGAATTAACTGGAGGTACAGGCTCCACAAATATCAGTTGGGCAAGTCGAGTGCATCAGTACCAAAGATAATGCTGAAGCATTTGCAACAATCTTCAGCCAGGAGTACTACATGAAGGATCCATCTCAGTCTCCTCCAAAAGCCTCCAGCATCACAGATGCAAGTCCTCAGCAATTTAATTCAATTTACATCATATCCAGACTATGGTTAATGTAGTAAGTTGACAAATGGGTTAGGGAGTGATAGAGTGGGGTGGTAAAAAAGTAAGGACCGATGAATAGGTGAGCAGGTAGGGGAGAGGTTGACGGCAGGTGTGTGTGACATGACAGCCAATTACTGTTTGAGAGTCCAATGTGTGGGCAGATCAGCTGTTTTAGAGGTGGGGTTTCAATGTAAGTAATAGGGAGTGGGGGTCAGGGTCAATGTGAGTGATGTAGGTGTTTGTTTTATAGTCAGCAAAGGGTTAGAGCAGGCTGTAATTCCTCTAATTTATCCTGACTAACTTTAAAAGTCAAGACATAGCAACCCTCGTATGTCACCAATTCTCACTCAGAGTTGAGATTTCTCCCCAGAGCTCCTGAACGTACACCAAATCTCTGATTATTCAGAAGCTGGATTGCATTTCTCACACTCTCTCCTAGACTCTCGTTTCCCTCCTTTGTGTTCTACTTTTAACGTCTTCCTTTTACTTTATTTATTTCCTGATCTGAATGTTCTGCTGTTGATATCTAATGTTCTGCCATATATGACACAGTACCACTCTGCTGACTTCACATACTTTGAAACCCACAATCTCCATGGAGGTCAATTTAACTCCATTTGCTCCATTCTGCCAGAGCAGCGAGGAGAGAAGGAGGAGTGAAGCGAGGGCTGTCGGGAAGGTAAGGGCTTAATATATATTTGGGCAGTGGCTAAACTCGAGATACTACACGTGTAGTATCTCCCTCCAGCCCCCCTCCTCTAACCGGAAGAAAAAGACCCTGTAAGGTAAGGCTTTTATTTCTTGTCTTTCTTTTTCATTTATTTAAGTGCATTTTTTAGTTTCAGTTAGTTCATATAAAGCTAAGCTTACAATGGCAGGGGACCTCAGACCCGTGGCATGTGACCATGTGACTCTTGCTTGATATGGGAGCATAGGAACGTGTCTGACATCCCTGACTCTTACACTTGCAAGAAGTGTGTCCAGCTGTAGCTGTTGTTTGACCGCATGATGGCTCTGGAGCTGTGGATGGACTCACTGTGGAGCATCCGTGATGCTGAGCAGGTCGTGGATAGCATGTTTAGTGAAATGGTCACACCGCAGGTTAGGATTGCTGAGGGAGACAGTGAATGGGTGACCAAAAGATAGAAAAAGAGTAGGAAGGCAGTGCAGGTGTCCCGTGCTGTCATCTCCCTCCAAAACAGGTATACCGTTTTGGATACTGTTGGGGGAGGTGGCTCACCAGGGGAGGGCAGCAGTTGCCAGGATCATGGCACCGTGGCGGGCACTGCTGTTCGGAAGGGTGGGAAAAAGACTTGTAGGGCCATAGTCATAGGGGATTCTATTGTGAGGGGAGTAGATAGGCATTTCTGTGGCCAAAAACAGGACTCCCAGATGGTATGTTGCCTCCCAGGTGCTCAGGTCAGGGATGTCACCGATCGGCTGCAGAGCATTCTAAAGGGGAGGGTGAACAGCCTGTCTGTGAGCACCGGCAATATAGGCATTTGCTTTCACGGATTTGCTGTCTTGGTGCATATAGGCACCAACGATATAAGTAGAAAGCAATATGAGGTCCTGAAAGAAGAATTCAGGGAGTTAGGAGATAAGTTAAAGGGGAGGACCTCAAAGGTAGTGATCTCGGGATTACTACCAGTGCCACGTGCTAGCCAGTGTAGAAATGAAAAAATAGGCAGGATGAACATGTGGCTTGAGAGATGGTGTAGGAGGGAGGGGTTTAGATTTGTTGTACATTGGGACCGGTTCTGGGGAAGGTGGGACTATTACAAAAGGGACGATCTCCATCTGAACCAGACCAGAACCATTGTCCTCGGGGGAGTGTTTTGCTACTGCTGTTGGGGAGGCTTTAAACTAATGTGTCAGGGGGCTGGGAACCAGATGAGAAAATAAGTAGGCAGCGAAGTGGAGACTGGAGACTGTAAGAATTATGAAGATAGCATTAATAAAGGGAAGAATAGGCAGAGAGCAGGTGAGCGCAAAAGAACTGGTGGCCTGAAATGCACCTACTTTAATACAATGAGTATAGTGTGTAAGGCAGATGAACTTAGGGCTTGGATTGGTGCCTGGGAGTATGACATTATTGCCATCACAGAGACTTGGCTGAAGGAAGGGCATGATGATTGGCAACTGAATGTTTCAGGATATAGACGCTTCAGACAGGACAGGGAGGAAAGTAAAAGAGGGGGTGAAGTTGCGTTGCTGGTCAGGGACGATATCACGGCTGGCTAAAGGAGGACACTATGGCGGTCTTGGGTAGTGAGACATTATGGATGGAGCTGAGAAATAGGAAGGGTGCAGTTACATTGTTAGGGCTGTATTACAGACCTCCCAACAGTGAGCATGAGGTAGAAGAACAAATAGATAACCAGATTATGAATAGATGTAGAGGCAATAGGGTAATGGTGATGGGAGATTTTAATTTTCCCAACACTGACTGGGATACACTTAGCGTCAGAGGTCTGGATGGAGTAGAATTTGTATGAAGTGTCCAGGAGAGTTTTCTAGAGCAGTATGTCAATAGGGGAAGGGGTCATATTGGACCTGGTACTGGGGAACGAGCCAGGACAAATGGTAGACGTTGCGGTGGGGGATTTCTTTGGGAACAGTGACCACAATTCTGTAAGTTTTAGAATACTCGTAGATAAAGAGAGTGGTCCTCAGGGAAGAGTACTAAACTGGGCCAAAGCCAATTATATCAAAATTAGGCAGGAGCTGGGAAATGTGGATTGGACACAACTATTTGAAGGGAAGTTCGCATTTGAGATGTGGGAGGCTTTCAAAGGTAGGTTAACAGCAGTGCAGGATAGGCATGTCCCATTGAAGGCAAAGGATAGGAAGGGCAAGATTCGTGAACCGTAGATGACAGGAGAAATTATACGACCAGCCAAGAGGAAAAGGGAAGCGTACATAAGGTCTCAGCAGCTAAGAACAGAACGGGCTATGGAGGAATATCAGAAAAGTAAGACAAGTCTTAAACAAGGAATCAGGTGGGCGAAAAGAGGTCATGAATTAGCTTTAGCTAGCAGAATTAAGGAAAATCCCAAAGCATTTTATTCTTATATAAGAGGCAAGCAGGTAACTAGAGAAAGGATTGGTCCACTAAAAGATAATGAAGGAAGGCTGTGTGCTGAACCTAAGAGAATAGGTGAGATACTGAATGATTACTTTGCATCAGTGTTCACTGAGAGGAACATGATGAATCTTGAGATTAGAGATAGATGTTTGATTAGTTTGGATCACGTTGGCATAAGTAGGGAAGATGTGTTGGGTATGCTAGAGGTTATTAAGATGGACAAATCCCCAGGATCAGATGGGATCTATCCCAGGTTGCTGAGGGAGGTGAGAGAGGAAATAGCTGGAGTCCTGACAGATATCTTTGTGGCATCCTTATACACAGATGAGGTGCCGGAGGACTGGAGGGTAGCTTATGTTGTCCCCCTGTACAAGAAGGGTTGTAGGGATATTCCAGGTAACTACAGACCAGTGAGCATGACGTGAGTGGTGGGGAAGTTGCTGGAGAGGGTAGGATCTATTTATATTTAGAAAAGAATGAGCTTCTCAGTGATAGGCAACATGGTTTTGTGCGGGGGAGATCGTGCCTCACCAAGTTAATAGAGTTCTTCGAGGAAGTGACCAAGTTGTTAGATGAAGGAAGGGCTGTTGATGTCATGGACTTTAATAAGATGGCGTTTGATAAGATTCCCCATTGTAGACTAATGAAGAAGGTGAAGTCACATGGTGTGTAGAGTGTTCTAGCGAGGTGGATAAAGAACTGGTTGAGCAACAGGAGACAGAGTAGTAGTAGTGGAAGGTGTTTCTCGAAGTGGAGAAAGGTGACCAGTGGTGTTCCACAGGGGTCAGTGTTGGGGCCACTGTTGTTTGTCATATACATAAATGATCTAGAAGGGGGCACCTTTGGTATGATCAGCAAGTTTGCAGATGACACAAAGATTGGTGGAGTAGCAGAAAGCATAAGGGACTGTCAGAGAATACAGGAGGATATAGATAGACTGGAGAGTTGGGCGGAAAAGTGGCAGATGGCTTTCAATCCAGACAAAAAAAAAGGGGTGGCATGGTGGCTCAGTGGTTAGCACTGCTGCCTCACAGCACCAGGATCTCAGGTTCGATTCCAGCCTCAGGCAACTGTCTGTGTGGAGTTTGCACGTTCTCCCCATGCCTGCGTGGGTTTCCTCTGGGTGCTCCGGTTTCCTCCCACAATCCAAAGATGTGCGGGTCAGGTGAATTGGCCATGCTAAATTGCCCATAGTGTTAGGTGCATTAGTCAGAGGGAAATGGGTCTGAGTGGGCTACTCTTCGGAGGTTCAGTGTGGACTGGTTGGGCCGAAGGGCCTGTTTCTACACTGTAAGGAATCTAATCAACTCATGTTGGTTTATCCTATATGTATGTAGCTTAACAACAGAAACCGACTATAAAATATAAGATCTGAGTATATTGGACATTCCAACTCACTATAGTTTATTAGATGTTGGTTAGGAAACTCTTAACCATACCCCCATTCCAGCTACTTCCCTGTTCATAGAATTACTTCCCTGCCCAATATGAAATCATTTTTGCCTGTTTAATTCTTCAACTTATACTTGACAATGCTGCTTCAATTCTAGAGAGATCTCTATGATTAATATCCCAGACAATTTCTGAGAATTTATTTTCTGCAAAACTATTGACCGGTTATACCCAAAGCATGGTCCACAATGTCTGTCTTGATCTGCACCAAAAATAATAGTCAAAAGTCAGAACTGGATCTGGAGCTGGAAATAAGAGGGCATCAGGAAGCAGATTTCAAAGTCATAACCCTTAGGTTAGCAAATCATCTGACACCTGGCATGTTCACATGACAATACCAGTATCATTCTTAATTTTTTAATTTCCTTGTTAGCAGACAAGGTGGAAAGCTTGCATTTGGTGACTTTCAATCCATTCACTAGATGTGATTCTCTCCATTAATGTCTTTATTTGAGATATCAGAGACCAGATACTTCATTGGGTTTTGCTGAATGAGCATCAAGAAAGGTCCTGTCCATTTTAACTGCTAAACCAGTTTTGTGACTTCTTCCCAGCTTTGAAAGTCTAGACTACTACAAACTAAGTTGCACTTTGCAACTTCACAACTGGTTGAGGTCCTGGTCCATTTTTCTACGTCATAACAGTTTAAATTTGTGAACAGTTTATGAATTAACTCCCCAAGTAAATAATATAGTCATTGAACATAATTCATGTGTTTTCTTGGAAATAATGTTTAAATTAACATTCAAAAACTACTTTCTGGCCTTTTAAAACAAACAAGTCACTTTCATCGGATTATAACTAAATATCCCATCTATCTCTGCTTTAAAACCCAGATTCTCAAGTGGTAATAATGCATTATAAAGCTTTATTGTAGTACATACAATGCATCTTATGCTTACACTGCTTCATTGGTCATAATCTGTCACTATTTACATTTCATTCAGAGGGCCACACAAAAAAAGATGCTCTGTGATTGGATATTAAAACCTGTTATCATGATAATTTGACTGTTTTTGTGCAAGGCTCTCTTGATGGATTTTGTGTTGTCATGGTGACCTTGCGTCTTTTCATTATTTTTTACCTGTGTTTCCTATCGTGTGTTGTACATTGTTCCATGTGCTTCTGCAGAAACATTTCAACATTTACTTTTCTTCGAAAGACCTCACATTAGTTTGGAGTGTTAAAAAACATTTTGTTTTTTGCATTCATGGAACAATCAAGGACAAAATGGAAGGTTGGATGTGGCCAGTAATGAACAGGGTAATTATCTGCACAATAAGTCCTTGGTTGAATGACATCGTGTAGTGAAACTGTGAGTTCTTTTCAGTTTCTCAAGAGTGAAGATATTTATTACATCTTGGGGAATTGTGTTTATGGCAAAAAAGATAACAGCCAGATTCATTTCTCTTTCATACAGCTACTGAGCAGCCATCGGATCACCAATCTTTATCCACTCTCTATTGTATAATTGCTTCATACTTAACTAGAGAAGAAATATCATTATTCCCCCCGTAAGGCCAAACAAGATGAAATCACTATTTTACATGTTTTAACCTTAATTCTTTCCCTCTAAAGGAATAAACATACAAGTATTTGGAATTCACTTACACTTGTCACTTATTCCATAACTTTGTTACTCTTTGTGTGAAACAATCCATTCAATTTCCCTTCTTACCACTATCATTCCTTTATGATATGTCTCACAGTCAGTATGTCAGTATACCTTTCAGAGACATAGTTAAAAATCACACAACACCAGGTTATAGTCCAACAGGTTTAATTGGAAGCACACTAGCTTTCGGAGCGATGCTCCTTCATCAGGCACAATCACCTGATGAAGGAGCGTCGCTCCGAAAGCTAGTGTGCTTCCAATTAAACCTGTTGGACTATAACCTGGTGTTGTGTGATTTTTAACTTTGTACACCCCAGTCCAACACCGGCATCTCCGAATCATTTCAGAGACATGATCATGATATCATCACTATATCATAGTGTGCGACCTGAGGGCATAACAATCTTAGTATCCATCCTACCTTGAGACATGGAACTCTTCTGGATGTATGCTGTTGTGTAGTAGCTTAATATTAGCCCAGATACTTATGGATCTATGTAATCTTTGTATATAATAGTTGTAATAAATGTCTATTGGGTTCTTTAATACCATGATATCCATATCCAGTTTGTTTAATGTGTCATAGGGTTTAACACAATCATTGTCACATCAGAGAAAACATGCTGATGGAAGAAAATTTACACCAAGTTTTAGTTTGGGAATTCCCCTAATGTATAAGGCTCTTATCACTGTGAACTTGCCTGAATCAGCTTTGATTTGGGGTTCAGAAGAAGGGTCATCAAACTGAAAATGTTTCTTATATTTCTGTCACCTCTAATGTTGCTTGAATTGTGAGTTCCTAAAACACTTCCCTTTTTATTTCATCCTTGGCTATTTACTTCCTGATTGTAAAGTGATCTCACCTTAAAGTCTCATGTTTTTAAAGAGAACAAGCCCATTTTCTTGAATGAATCCTCATGCTGTAAATTTCTGATAGGTAAAATAATCATTTTTATTATCAATACCTTCTCTAGAATAATAAGGTAATTTACTGCTGAAGACAGTTGGCTCCAATCTATGCAGCTTAGGATGTGGAGGTGGAAGTTTATAGGGTCTGAGCAAAGTGGGCTGTGGCAAGACTTGTGGAAGAATCAGTTGAAAGCTCCAACGGGGTCCATCATGACACCAGGAACAACTAGATCCATTGTTTGTGCATTTTACAAGTAGTTTTTCACTAGACTGCATAAAGTTGCTAATTAAGGGATATTGTTGATTATTAAATGTCTTCTTGATGACATAATTAATTTTCATTTTACTACCTTACCAAACTAACTCAATAAAACAGACTTTGAGTAAGGTCAAACATGGACATCAGAGCAAATACTTGGTGGAATTAGATGGTTGGGTGTTCTGAATGATCTCCATGTTATGCACAAACTTTAGCTCAGCACATCATCCACAGGCACCAGCTGCCACACTCTTCAACCACAAACATTGGCATTCTATATTAACCAAATGCTTAGAACCATCATAGCACCTTTCCAATACACCAGCAGTGCATTATGGACACTCAGATTTGATTGCAGTGTGCATTGGCAACTAGATGTGAAAGGCTGCAGCAAGAACACTTTACATATACAGGCACCCAACTGAAGAACTGGTTCAGGCTGCAGCTCAGGGATGGTTATTTGTTCTCAAAGCACAATTGTAGCACACTCCTAGATGCTCACAGTATCCAGGCCTTGCGCTGCCAATTAGTGCAGTCATACAACCATACAGCCTGCCTTGTTAGCAGTCCTCAGTCTTTTTGTACCACACAGTGTTACATCAATCTTACACCAGCTTCATGTGCTAGCAACTTGTGCATCAAATAAGCAGCCAATACTTATAGTCTTAGAGGAGTCAGATGCCCACAATGGGTGACCTCAGTTGAGGAGTTCACAGTCCATGTTGTGGCTCTGTAACAGTCAATCTGGGAGCAGTTCACAGTCAGTCCTGTGGCTCTGGAACAGTCAATTTGGGAAGGACATATATGGTTGGGAAATGTACAGGGACCTTCAGAGATCTGAGCATTTCTCATTCGGAGCTGGCTATGTCATTCAACAAAATGAGCCAATGGAGGAAACAATTTGGGAAGAAGACTTGGAAAATTGTGTTAAGGATTAATGGCTGCAGTCTTTGGTAAAGGGAGGATTACAGTTGTGAAGGTCAAGAGGGGATTTTCACAGAGAAATATGGTAAAGCTGGAAAGAAGATAACATGGGAGGGAAAGGGCCATCAATGGTCAGAAGCACCCTGGCTTCACGAGGGCACAATAAATGACATGGTCACAGAATATGCCAGAGGCTGGGAGGGAAATGTGGGCAGGTGTAGATACATGTCGATAGGCTGGGTGTGAACCAGGGAGGTGTGCAGCCTATGGGGTTATGGGATCATTTAGGCAGAGGTTTCAAGGCACTGGCCAAGACATGCTTATTTTTGCCTTCCATCATGTTGGAAATCAATGTTGTATAAAAGGGAAGAGAATGATCTGTGACAGGGCAGATGACTCAACATAGAGTAATCACATCTTGAAAAGGGGATGGGTCCACCTAAGATGACCTATTCTAACCTCGTTGGGCATTGTAATCCTTGCCCTGTTACCTTATTGGCTGAATTCAGAGAACATTCCATAAAGAACCTGGCATCCATTCTCACAATGAAGATTCAACTGGTGAAGACTCTGTGTGAGACCTACCTAGATTATTTTATCCTCGGATTTTTTGAAGAGAAGCTTTAAGAGGTGTCAAAGTGTCTACTGGAACTGGCCTAATAGGTTAAGAACCCTTTTTTGACAGCAGTTGTAAAAATGGAAGGGGAATGACCAGTTCTCTCAGATCAGGCTTTCTACTTTTATTTAACTGAAGCAGTAGAAGCTGTTTGGCTCCCAGAAGAGTTGGAGCTTCAGTAAATGATTGCTAATTGTGACTTTCTCTGAGATTTCTCTTGATGTTGAATGGTATGTAAGAATCTATGTCTGAATTTACCTTTTTGCCAAGAGGTGTGTTTATGGTATGTTACTATATGGGAAAGTTAATTATTAAAGGGTACTGTGTTTATTATTCAGTTAGTTGTCCAATAGTTAAGTTATTCTAAATTCCTCTTTCTTTTGTTTGTATTTTAACTATAGTGTTTAAATAAATTGTGCCGAGTGATTTGACCAGTTGTATCACAACTGGAACATCCACTTCACATCTACCTGTAAAATAAGAAAAAGTTAAGGTCTAGGCTACCTTCTTAAAATATTTTGAGGGGGTCTGGTCTGGTCGATAACACATCTTTGTACTAAGAAGACACTGAGCAGATGCCTAGTTGCTGGCAGTCCTCCAATTGACAAGGCCCAGGGCATTTTCTCCTTAGCTGGTTATGGAACTGTCACAGTGAGCTGCTCACTAGATTGTGGTCCCATATTCTCAAAGCCTAAAGTTCCAACTGTGGTGTCAGTACCTAATCCTCTGTTGCCTTGGTACTTTTGCCTTCAGAGGTCAAGGAAGTGATTTCTGGGGGAGCTGGGTATTTCACCATGGAGATGGTAGAGATCCAGGCTGTAACTGCAAGAGACAAGAAGAAAAGGCATCATGGCAATGGTTAGAAGCAGTGTCAAGTAAACGAAAGGGGAGGTTAATGTCAGAAGTACCATGGAATGGAGAGTGCTACTTACTCGGTTAACAGGACATAGATGCCTCTATATCCCTGTCTTCTCCCGTGAGGACCAGGATTTTCTTCTCGTAGGGAGTGAGGAGCCAAATCTCAAGCACACCTCTGTCACCTATAGGCCTCTCACCAGACTATGAGCCATTTTCTCCTGAAAAGAGAGAAAGATTGAATGACGTGCATGTGGGTGGTATAGCTGTTAGTGCCGTAGCGAGGTATTCCAAGTAAGTGAGTAGGCAGAACAGAAGGCTTGAAGGTTTGATGGCATGTGTAGTGGGGATGTAGGAGTGAGTGACGGAAGATGCTGCAGGCAATAGAGGATGGGGAAGAGCATGAGCCTTGATGTGAAGGGTGTGCAGTAACAGAGATAGGATGACTGTGAGTGGTAAAGAGTAGCACATGGTACTTATCCTGCACATCAGAGAAAGACATTCACTTACTTTCAATATTGCTGACATTCTGAAGACTGCATTAACTCAAGTAGTAATCTTGGACCAGGTTGGCAGGATCTAGTCCTTATAGAAGTAGACTCATTTCCTTTGCACCACCTCATCAATGAAGATCGCTAGGTCTCTGTTGCAGAAGCATGATGCCATGTACCCCTTCCTTGACATGCTCAGACTCCATCTTTGACCAAACATGACAGCTTCGTGATACCAATGCGTGCTGAGTGCACAGCTGTCTTTTAAAGATGGTGCAAACGCTAATGATGGTGTTATTTCAGCAAATCCCCATCAAATGCTGAATTGCTGCAGGAATGGAGTCTGGTACAATAGGGCTGGAATCAGACATGATGAGCCCCATAGGAGCAGGTACTTAATTAATGCAATGGATTTTGTACAGTGTGGTGAAAAAATGCTATGGTTTTTGTTTAAAAGGCCTCCAAAATAATTGATGTAACTCAGACTTAGCCAAAAACATAAGAGTCAGCCCTGTGAGTATTAATTACAACAGCTTACCTATCAAAAATGAATCACTTAATAGCTCTAAAGGGATGAGCTTTAACCAACAAGAAGACCTTTTATTGTCCTTGACTTTTCTTCCGTTTTTATGCTCTTGGGTTTTATTAATACATGTGACTTACTCCATGCTGACTGTAAATGTAGGATAATGCAATAAAATCCATGAGCTGTGCTTCAGGGCGCAAGGTTCGGTACATTTTTGAAATAATTTATTTTTAAAAAGTTAGAGGCTAGAAAAGCCAGATATCTGTGGCTTTTGGGCATCAAATTCTTCAGTCATAACTACATAGGAAATTAACCTGAGAACGTGGGGAGTAATAGAAAATGTTTTTGTAAGTTCAGACAAGAGCAAGGATAACTGCATGCATCTAAAGTTTGCTGGGCACACTTATACAAATCATGACATTTCAGGGTATGTGCTGTAGTATGTGCTGAGTTGGAGGTGCACGTCAGGCAGGCTTTGATCACTTTTGAAGGTGTGCAGCAATGTCATTAGTGCATTGGCAGAGTGACATGGCAGTCCTGAGTCACTGGTGTCAGCACTATGGAAGGCTCTGCACAAGTGCTGACCACTGCATGTGCACAGATCTTTAATGTATTGGCAATATACAAGGTGGATTAACCCATTCACATACGGAATACAGTTTGTGTAAGAGCACATTCACAATCCTCTTCTAAATGCACTTTGGTTAGTTTGTGTGTATCAACTGTTGGCTACTGCATTCCCACATTGTCCTGCCTTACCTTAGCCATATAAGGACTTGCTGTCTGGTTACCTGTGATTACCTGTCTGGTTTCAATCAATTTGCTTTTATTAAGTTTTCCTGAGATTCAACGTAAATTGTCCTAATTGATGTAAATTGTTCTCTTCAGTGTGATTTTTTTTCTCTTCAGTTCAACTGCTGTCACTGTACCACATACAATCCTGCTCTGAGGTTGCAGCCAGTTTATTAACCCTTTTCTTACACAACAGATGATAGATTGTCATGCATTTTCCAAATCTATACAACTACAATGTCTCGGCAATTTTTAAGATCAAATGAACACTATTAAACTATTGATAAATGTGGCCACAGATCTTGATCCAGTGAATGGTGATCGTTGGAGGTCAACAGCATAATGTTGTCTTATTTGAGCAGAAGGCCAGAATTCTGCCCCTTATTCTCAGAACATGATGTTGGAAGAAAGGTGAGAACAGGCTGTCTTGCAAGATCTTTCAAAGATGCAGCCAACAGTGATTCCACATTAGGAACTATTTCCAGTACATTAAGGATTATCTTAACCCCATGAGCCTTCTATGTAGCATGAGAAAATGCCTATGGTTATCAGATACCATTCAGAATAAAAATGAGAATAGGAGATGGAAGACATTCCTAGGCATCTTCTCCAGTCCATTTATATAATTCTATGATGTGGTGACTCAAATGGTACAAAGTACTGCACATATGATTTAACCAAGGTCTGATACAAATTTAACATAATTTCTTCATCTTTCAATTCTATCCTTCTAGAAATCAACCCTAGTGCTTAGTTTCATTTTTTAAAAGTTTTATTAATTTGTGTTGCTAATTTTTATATTTTCTTTATTTGTACTACCAGATCCAATTGCTCCACCCCATTAAATTCTCATTTTCCAAGTAATATGTGACGTCCTTAAGGATCCTTATGCGTTGAAATTTATTTACCTGTCATATTCCCATTCTGCTCCTAAATTGTCAGTTCAAATTTATATTACAATTAAGGTCTTCTTTTAATGTGTTGTCGCAGTCCTTATTTAACCTAATCTCGTGTTATCCATAAATTTAGAAATTGCATTTTTGATTTCAAAGACTAAATGCTGAATATAAATTGTAAAGAAAATACAGTGGGGTCTCAGCGCATTCCCTTGAAGGAAATAATTTTTCACTTTAAAGAGTTAATCTTCACCTCAGTGCATTCCAGCAGCTGGTGGAACAAGTGTTTTAAAAAAAATCTGAAACTGAAAGTTACTCCCACTAACAACAGTCATAAAACTAAAATTGATTGTCATTAAAAATCCCTTTGGTTCACTAATGTCCTTTTGAGAAGGAAAAATTCTTTCCTTATGTGGTCTGGTTTAGGTGTGTCTACAGACCCACAACAATGAGGTTAACTCTTAACTACTCACAATGGCACATAGAGATAGGCAACAAATGCTGGTCTGCACCAAGCAAAGGGCACAGCCTTGCAGAATCCTTCATCATTATTCAAATGACTGTGTCTGTACACATACAATAGTGATCTTCCAATGGTCATGGTCAGGCGATTTTGATATCCAAATAAAAGGTTTCCCTGCCTCACATGCTAACTGCACTTGGTGATTGTCACTGGATCAAAATCCTGTAATTCCTTACCTAACTCCACCATAGGAATAACATCATGTAAGAACTCATGTTTCATGAATGAGAATGACCTCAGAGCATTAAATGCACTCTTGCCAGGATTGCCCACTTCCTAAGAATAAATGTAGGAGAATCAATCATTCCCTCCACTTTGGGACATCCAGCAGTCTAATCAAATTCAGCAGTACAGTTATGGTTTTACTGTTCTGTGGAAAGATGCAAATACTAGCCCTGTTCAATGATACATATGTTGTTATAAAAACACCCAAAGGTGATACAATTGCTACTGCTCTTCTAGGTTGGAAGAAGTTGAATTATAAAATTTGAGGTGTGGCCTCCTGGATGGCCTTTGACAATGATATCCCTGTGCTAAAGATTAGATGTACATCTTTTTGAAGTAAGTGGTTCAGCTCTGTAATTGCCTCATTGTGGATTCTGAGGCTGCAAGGCCATTTTCCTTCATCACTGTCAAGTAGCTGTGCCAGAGCACATAGAATAGTGATCAAATTGTGGCTATAGTTCAGGCCTTCTTGATATCCATAGTGTCTATTATTTGTTCTGTCCTAAATCTGTGGGTGCATTTACGTAGGAAATTAACCAAGTTTATGTCTAATTGAGAAAATCTAGAAGAGCTTATGACACCATGATTTACTTTGAAAAGCATAGACTAATATTCTTTGGGCAAATGCTCAGTTTATTTTTCATGAACATAGATCCCAAAAACAACAGTGACTCATTAATCCATCTTTGTTAACATAGTTTGAGGGAGGAATATTTGTTAGGATAGTGAGAAATCTCTCTGCCTTTCTTTGAATCTTAACATGAATCTTTATACATGAAAACGTAGATAGAAAGACCCAAAGGAAGGAGCCTCTACTCTATTATTAATACACCTTGGTAATGACTCAGGGGTTCATGCAGATGCCAATCTGGATTATGTCAGACAATGCACCATGAATCCACTGTATTATTATGTTGTTTTATATTTTCTAAGCTTAAGGAAGTTTTGTTTTTAAAAAAATCACCAAGCCTTGCAATTTTATTGATTTGAATTATAATTGTCATAAAAAGAAATAAATATGGGTAGGAATATTCTGATATATTCAAGGCCAATTTATGGATCTGACTTTATTGGATATTACCCCCAAACTTATGAACTCTACATATGAAAGAAATGTGCGGAGCCACTAAAAATGATTTCAAGTAATTCAAAACTTGGAGCTTGACAATTCATATCGGGTTGAGAAACAGATGTTGGGATTGGTTCTGAGTTTGGTTTCTGTTTTTGATATGGATAGCCTGTCAATTGACTGAACTGTAATTCGTAGCTCTGGGGGAATGAGACAGAGGTGGGATTTGTTACGGACTAAGCCAGACCACTCAAAACATTCTGAAGCAGGCAGCTCCAGACCATAACTTTGCTATTTGTTTCAGTAAGTGTACAGTGAAAATTACCCAGAGTAAGATAGCTAGGTTGACTACTAGATTTTAAAACAGACAAAAATTTATTCACAAAATTACACAATGAAACATAAAGAACAGAATAAAATAACCCTACAGAACTCAGGCTATCCAACTAAACTTAATTATGCTGTTCCGAATATACACAACAGCTCCAATAAGCAAACTCCTTTTAAAAAACAGTATAAACAGAACGTGTGCTTACAGGTTGAAGTTGAAGGGCAGAAAGAGAGAGAGAGAGAGAGAGAGTTTCCACACAGGTCCCTGTTGAACTTCCAACCAGTTCAAGACTGAACTAAAACTGCTCAGCTAGCTAGAGAGCTGACCACTCCCCTTTCTTTATACAGGTCGCATCTAAAGCATGACCACTTTGGCCTGAAGTCTCATCTGTTTACATATCAATAAAAGGCCTCTCAAAATCCTTTTCATCTCTGTATCAAACCAGACTGATCAGAGCCCGGTTTGGTTTATTGTCTCTCTGAAAAAAATTAAGGACAGAGTAGGAAAAAAGGGACTAGCTTTGTGGCAGATTAAACAAGTGTCATCATAACCATTGCTGTGATGCTGTTTGACTTAAAGGGTGAAAGCACTAGGGAATCCTTGAAGAGAGGTATTTGGTTAGGGCTGCCTGAGGTTCACAGATGCTGATCTGGAAGTCCTTCTTGAGGCAGAGAGGAGATGAACATCTTCCTTCTGGGGAGTGGTAGAAGAGGGCCTCTTCCAAAGCAAGCAGGCCAAGATGGAGATGCCTGAGAACATGAGCAAATGAAGTTTGGCCAGAATAAACTGGATTCAGGATCAGAAAAGGTTCAAATACCTTATTCCCTCAGGCAAGGTCAATGCAATGCCAATTTTAGAAATGTACATCCATTGACGGTCAACCAATAAAACTCTAGAATTGATTGAGAACTGATGATGCTCATTGGACTTTGTATATAAGAGGTGGGTTCTCCCTGACTATGTGCCCCTCTTCTGTGGCTACATTTGCACCTGATCATCCTTCTATGTCTTCCTCTTCTTCTTCTTCTGTTAGAATTTCTCAATCCAGGTCATCGCTATCTTCAAAGTGCACTTCTCTCTGGAAAACTATATTATGGACAGCGTAGCACAATAATGAGCAAGGTCATTGCAGGAGTACACAGTAGAGCATCCCTCAACTGGTCCATGTACGGGAACTGCGTCTTCAAATTCCAAATTCTTCAAATAGTAGTGATCTTTGTGAGTAAATGGCTGTGATTGTATTATCACTGTGCCATTGTCTTGGAGTTTCATAGAGAGCTGGAAAAATATTGTCAAGGAAACTCTGGTTCCCTAGAAACCAGTAAGAAATACTTGGGTGGAGTGAAGAGCTGCAGTAAAGACCTGGAATGATGGAGAAAAACCAGATTAATGCTCAGAGGATATGGGTTCAAATTCCAATCACAGCAACTGATGGAATTTAAACTCAATTAATGAATTTGGAATTGAAAGCTCGACTTATTATTGATGTGCAAATTATTTCCATTCAATTACATATAATTAATCTATTTCACAGGACCACTGAAGTTCTTGAAATAATGATTGGTTTCCTAGTATGTTACCACCTCCATGTTCCTTCCTCTGACCCAGCTTACAGCTCACCCTCCCTTGTCAATTCTCGAGTTGTATCTTAATGAGCATTTTGACTAACTTAATTAGACTTCTTTGTGAATCGGGCAGTTTCATGGATCCAGCCTGACAAAACTCACTGGTGGTGAGAATGGAAGGGGGAAACCTCATTCATTCTGCAGCTGATCTTTAAAATCAGTAGCTGGGGTCATTGTGAACAGTACATAAGCAAGGAAGATGATAGGCAATTTACCCCAAAATACATTATTTTTAAACCTGATACTGTTTGGAAGAAATTGCAAGTTGTAAGACCTGGCAAATCATAAGTTTCAGAGGGAAACTGAATTCAGCTCAACACAACTGACAGAGTGTGGGAAGTGGGTGGAAGGTGGGGGAGTTTATGAAAGCATTGAACAGTGACAGGAGGAGTTGAATATTATAATGCAGTGGTTTTAGTTATTTTTAAACCTAATACAAAACTTAAGCTTTTTGAATGAAATAAATGCCAGTAGAACTGTGTGCAGGTCCGAGGGATAGATTTACTGAAATGTTAGTATTTGCCGCAGAGCACCAATCTATTTCAACTATCTGGGCCACAGAGATTAACATTAGTCTATTTTAGACCATGGTTTCC
Organism: Chiloscyllium plagiosum; assembly: GCF_004010195.1. NCBI lineage: Eukaryota > Metazoa > Chordata > Chondrichthyes > Orectolobiformes > Hemiscylliidae > Chiloscyllium > Chiloscyllium plagiosum. Next base: position 40,856,642 of record NC_057724.1, read on the forward strand.
ATGGAGACATTAATGCCTTCAGCCATGCATGCACTTTCCATTGGGCACTATTAGATATTCTTAAGCAGAGAAATCTCGTAACTCACTGGTGTCCAAGCCATAAATGGCTTGATTGCTCTCTCTAAATCCCTTCTTCCTGCTAACAGATTGAGGTGATGAGTTCCTGCCTTCTTTGAGCCTCTATGAGTTGCTAAGTTGCCATGATGTGAAGTTATTCCATGCATTGTTTCTTACAACATGAACTCAAATTAACTCTGAAAACTAAACAAAAACAATTCATCATCACATCCAAAAATGTGCGGGTTAGGTGAATTGGCCGTGCTAAATTGCCCGTAGTGTTAGGTGAAGGGGTAAATGTAGAGGAATGGGTCTGGGTGGGTTGCGCTTCGGCGGGTCGGTGTGGACTTGTTGGGCCAAAGGGCCTGTTTCCACACTGTAAGTAATCTAAAAAAAATCTAGAAATGGAAAATCAGACTGGTTGTGTGACAAGTTTGGTAGGTTTCTCCAGAATGGGGGAAGGAAACAAGTTACGGCAGAAAATTATTTATTCATTCTTTACTGTAGCATAGACTCTGGATCATTTACATTTTACAAAATACATCTACAAATGCTGATTCTATTTCAGAACACTGAGGATCATCTGTTAAGTGAAACTCCATCCCTTCTGTTTAATGGTAAGCTAAATTTTGTTGATTTTTTTTTACATTACATGATATTTATGTCTACTCCATTTCTTACAACAGTTTTAATTGATCTGCAAATTCATTTGAATCAAATTGAGAGAATGGGGTTTCAATACTTCTTCCATATTTTGAAAAAGGAAGCACCCATTCTGAGCAAAGGTCCCCCTCTCTACACAATGCTAAATATTCTGAATAAATTTTGTTGAAAGTGCAGAATTGAAGACAGACCTATATGTTCTTGAACCATTTCTTTCCTTAACAGGAATGGCTGAATTTTCAGATTCAAGGACATTCTACTCACTGATATAATGGACATTGTATCTGTTGGTTCTATTATGTAGAGACCCTGACTGATTTCATATGGGTGTGGATCCTCAGACATATTTGCATCACTGCCATTGTACCTGACCAGGGTTAATAGGAATATAGATATGGCATCTTGCCAGCTGAAGAAAAGAAGAAAAATAAACATGCTTTCATTCTTTTTAATCTCTCTTCCTTTCAACCATGATAAATCATCCTGCAGTCATTATCAATTTATCTTAATAATTTCATTTTTAAGCAACCAGCCATGTTAACGATGTTAGATACCAGGAAACACCAGCATTCTTGGGTCCTCGGGTTATTAGGAAGTTAATGATGGAAAACCAAACTAACAGTCTCACAGAATTAACATCTTTGTTTGCATATGCCAGTGATTTCCAGTGGAAAATTCCATAAATGATAGCTGACTCTTGAAAACTAGGTGAATGGCTTCCTGGTTCATCACTCCACTTTAGTCTTCCTACTACCAGAGGCTTGAAGAGTTGCACGAATGCTTCCAACACAGAAACCAAACATGTTCTATGGAACATTTGATTATGCATGTTACTGGTCATCCTTGTATCCCTTAATTCATTCACAAACCAGATAATCATCCAACCGTTTTTAGAGTTATGAAGCAAAATTTTCAACAGATCTTCCATTTATTTTTAAATTGTCTTGTAACACCCAGGCCTGATGATTCAGAAAATGTGGCAAGATTCAGTATACTCAGATCCCAACCTACCTTTCAATCCCTAATTTTTTGATATCACTTCTGCTTTTGCTGGTGTCCACCCTAAAATGGGCACGGATATTTAAATTAGGTATTAATAAATAAATGATGTCATGCAAAAGCCTGCAGAAGACAGAGTGAAAAACACATTACCTGCTATGAGAAACATTCAGGTGTATCTGGTATAGGAGACTTCTTTTGACTGCCACATCAGTCAAAGCAGATTTTGTTTACAAACATTCTTTACTCTGTAAATAAAATCCTTAGCTAATTTACAATAGTAAATTTAATTTTAAAAGTCATCTAAGATGCAAGGGTAGGCCCAAAAAGTCCTTTTAGGACAATACCAGGCTTTTTTAGTCCTTTTAGGGCTATACCAGGCTTTTTTTCCATAAATTGTGGTGAGATTTTTATTTTATAGTATTTATCAGGCAGATGTTGGCTACAGAAATTGCAAAGCCTCGCCAATGTCACCTGTGAGAACGCTGAAACCATTTGCCTGTCAAGTCTCATTTTCATGGAATAGACAAGTTGCCCTTTCATATCTGATGCTGGTAAGAAGGCTGGCAGCAAGGACAGATGGGAAATCCTAGGGCTCACGGACAAAGCTGAGCTGGCACTAAAAGAGACAAGGAGGTGACAGTAGAAAGTAAAGCTATATTCATTTTTTTGGGAATGAGTAGGAACAATAATCCTGATCTTCAAAAATTTGAAATGTGACCTTTTCTGAGCAATATTTAGGCTGCTTAGATGGCAAGTAATATGATAAACAGATCCTAACTGGAGCATAGTCTAGAAATTAGACTTCCTTTGCAAACACCATTTTGGATATTTTGCCTTCAGGTGCATTGAGGAAGTGAAGGAGAAAGATGAGGCAAGATCCCCTCCAGTCTGAGGGCGATAAATAACTATTTCATATTGCCTTGTTCCTGACTTTGATCATTTATTTTAAAAAGTACATTACCACAAAACACCAGTCAGCATATTGCATAGACAGTTCTCTTTGAAAGTATACCTGAGTCAGCATTCTAACATTTGTTTCTTTTCTGTAATTGCAGATCTGCAAGTCTAGTCTATCAGTACTGCTCAGGGCAAGACACTGTCTTACAATACCTTGTAACTTCAAATCAATTTTTTATATAGCAACAGCCCAGCTGCACATTGAATAGGTAGCAACAGGTGAGGCACAGCATATAAGAGAGAAGCAAGTAGTGAAGCCTGAGTGGGAGCAGAATCTTCTGCCCAAGAACTGTCAATTTTGACAATTGGAATCAATTAATTTCCTGACCAGGCCTACCATTGTGTCAGTTATCCATTTGACATATCTTCAGAAAATTCCCTGTTGCATCTTTCAGAATATTCCTTGACTTATCTGGAAGAAGACAGAAGCAGAAAAGTTCTGAATAATAGTGGCCTGGCTCTTTTTGATAGTGCTGTCATTATGTTACTAGCAGGTGTTCGAAGAACAGCCTTCCTGATTGTAAGAGCCCAATATAGTTCTGCTTGACTAGTGCCACATTCTTCTGTTTGCAAATACACAGCTGATGGCATAAGGACAGATTCTAGTTGTCTGGCTGTTGTATTATACATTTTCTCAGTTTCTTTCTTCAGCTATCATTCGGCTACAAGCTACCTTTATAGCTACCTTTAATATTCTATTTTATGTTCACTTTGAACCAGAATGAGACTTCTACAGCGCTTGTGTTTGATGTTTTCTTACTCTGTGAACTGCAGTCAAAGAATAACTTCTATGGGTAATTTTCACATCCTTTTTTTATGATATTCTAATTTGCTAAATTACTGTAATTGCTTCACTTACAGTTGGTTTTCCAACATTTGGCTTTTGTTTCTACATGCCTAAATATCTAAAAGCTTAGAAAGCCATAGAAAAAAAAAAGAAAAAGTCCTGCTATTATAAGAAAATGTTTATCACATACAGCCTTTCCACCACACCTGAGCACACAATATTCTTCTACCTTAAATAGGAAATAGAGCAAATTATTTCCATTCAATTACATATAATTAAGCTATTTCACAAATGTGGGGAAGCATTTTACGTTAGTTCAAAAATTATGCCAATTGATCACATCATTCCAAATTAAGCAGTAATGCATCAAAAATGTATCCCAGCCTGACTTTCCAGTCTCTGCACATCATTTCCACATTGAGGGGAAGCAATCCTGCCAGCTGGAAATCCCACTCTGCTGTGTCATTGAAGAACCGAAAATTTTCACTTTTCTATTTAAAGGCATAGAGAGATAACGATGTTATGATTTAGCCAGTACACCGAAAGAGAACTGGAATGGTGAGGTTTTGTAGTTTGAAAGAAGTTCATGATCGCAGTATCAAAATCATCAAAAGGACAAAAGTTAGGTAACAAGTGAAACTGGTTATTAACATGGAGAAGCCAAGAAAGTAGTTTAAACTTGTACGGAAAAGAGAGAAAAAGGAATTCATAAGGGAAAGAAAGAGAAGATAAAAGCTACTAATGTTATTTGGCCATCTCTTGTGTTCTATTTAAAGTATGTAGTACACTTTAAGCATGTTTATGCTTCAAGGTAAGGTATACATCTCACACCAATGATTCGCCTGGTATTAAGAATTCAGTCATTCATGGGAAATTGCTTGGTTCCCACTCTAAATCAGATGTTGACACTCTTTAAAATTCGCATTAGCTTGAAGATTAGCACATCGCCTGCTGATCTTTTATTGTTTACAACCAATTAGACATGTTAGAAATTCGAATCACAGCCTGTTCATTGTAATTTAACAAGTTTTAGAGCTGAGTTCTTGCATACTCAGGAAGCCAAGGTGTGTGTTAATTCATTAACTGTAGCCGATAATTAACTGATACTGTTATATTTTAGCTTTTGTTGAAGATTCATTGTTGTTATTTGATGCTTCATAAAGTATTGAATGCAATGCTTTTATATAAGATTAATTTGCACACTTAGTGAGGTTGAACTCAATAATTCCAACATTGAATAGCCATTTTGTGCTCTCATGAAACTTGGAGCTTTTTACAAAGATCAGTTTCACAACTTCATTTTTGACCTTGGATTTTAAGAGTAAATCTAATTATATGCAGACAGCTGTTTTATTTGTAGAGTAAGCATCTGCCCACTTGGTTTTCACTTGTTTATTTGAGTTCTCAGCCTCTCTGCCCAGATGATGATATACATGTTGGTCCAACAGCCTCTGCTCTGAACTGCACAACATTAAATGTGGTGCTGCTGTGGTACTGAGGAAAGCTCTCCACCTCCCTATGTAAGTTATCTGTCTTTCTTCAATTAGTATCCCTCTACTGAGATCACAAACTGCACACACAAGCAGAATACTGATCATGGTCCTAAACCTCCTAATTCTGTGGACAGGGTATTATTACTCCAGCATCCTCTACTATGATCTTATTTCCAAACTTCAAGCAATGACTGAAATCCATCCAGTACATTGGTCCATCATTTCATTGCCCTCTCACCTTAATATGAGCATTCATTCTGTGCTGACTCTGTCTCTTTAAGAGCCTTAATATTATTCATTATCATTGAACAGAACTCACATTCTGAGAGTCAAATGCTAAACACGCCCATCTCCACAGTGTAGAAGAATTAACGAAGCATTTGCAGAATGAGGTAGCAGCTGGTCTCAGCTTCATGCTAATGACAGCACTGACTAATTATAATGATGAATGGTTCCCAGATGTAGTGGTGAAACTGCCACCTGGCTGATATTAACCTGGATTCCATTTACATCACTTGTCCCCCTTACTGTGATACTGATAACAGCTACCAGCTGTGTGGTATTGTACTGATGGACTCTTGTACAGACACAGACACATATGTAACCTTATACATAAGCACAAACGTTCTGATGCTGAAATTCATCTTGGGCACCAGCGCAAGGTGGGTTATAATCAGCAGCCTGTTTTACACTGGACCTAATTTTCTTTCTCATGGAATACAAGATTGGGTTGATTGGAAACCAGGCTGCTCATTTGCAATTGATGATAATGGACAGCCACTTGAGAAGAGTTTCATCCCCATTGACTTATTCTCACAAGCAATGTGAGGTGGGGGCAGGTCAATCACATCTTAAAATTTGTAAGTGTTCCATATTTACTATAGTTATGTAAGTGACAAATAGCCCCAAACATCTTAAGTCATGACCTGTGTTTAGTTGTTTCCTGGCTGCACTGAAAATGTAGTTGAGTGGCTTCTTTGTTGGAAGGTTTCAACTTGCTGAAAGGTATAAAATTAAATAAATTCCAGTTTAGTACCACAGCACTCATTTTTCAGAACTCTCATTCAACAGTGCAAGTGTGCTCCTCACAACCTCTGCCATTGAAGGTGTGGAGTCAGCTGAACAGCTCAGTGGTAGATTTTGAATATCACAGAATCGCAGCGTGGCCACAGCACAAAAGGAAACCATTCAACCCATTGTATCAGTGCCAGCTCTCTGTGAGAGCAATTCCTCAAGTCCCTTTCCTCTTCATTTCCACTGTATCTCTATAAGTTTTCTCTTCAAATAATGGGAAAGTTATTTCAATTGGGGCAGAAGTCAACATTCAAATCAGAAGCTTCCAAGAAAAATCTTCAGCACTTTAGTTTTCCCCCTCGAGGTGGCAAGTCAAGTATGTCATCAAACAGGTGGAGCGAAGCCCATGTGCACATAATGTATCTTGGTTCTACCACAGTTTACTGGAATTAAATTTGTCTTAACAATTATGGATAGCATGGAGGGTCAATGTGGACTCAATGGGCCAAATGACCTGCTTCCACACTGTGTGGGTTGTATGATTCTAATTAACTTCTATTCAATTGAGAAACTTGCACTTCAAGGAACAGACAGCAAATATACAGTAAATGTCTCCTTGTCAAGGCTCTATGGGGTAGAATGGAAGCCAAACCCTGCTATTCCTGGAGTCATCACAAAAATTCTCAAAGATTCTCCAATATACCTGAATTTCAGACCCAGGTGGATCACAGACCAGATTTCTAGAGTTAACAAAAATACTATTTTTGTTATCAAGTAGTTAGATTCTACCTGCAAGCAAACAATTATAGAGCATTGGCTATAATTTTACTAACTAATCCCCTTATAAGCTCCCCCTATACACACACACATAGAGACAAGCACTGATAGGGGAACAAACGTGGGTGTTCTGGACAAAGAGAAAATCTGGGAAGGTAAGTCAAAGGTTTATAAGATAATTCCTACGATTCTTGTGGTGGTTAGAATGTTACCTCTTGGTCATCCCTCTCTGGTTGCTTCCATTGCTTTGAAAGAGGCAAAGTATGGTTGGTTTACTAATAAAAGATCTCTGACACATTAATTAAAAGTCACAGCTTACAGCAACTGCTAAAATAAAGATAGACTCATTTCCTTCATGCTTTAAATAGCTTTTACTACAGACAGCAGAGACAGGCACTGAGATGTTGAAGACCCAATACCTTCTCTGTATCTTGTTCATAGACAAGTTGTTCAACTAGCTGAGAAACAATCACATCGTTGCTGGCAGGCAGAAGGCTTTTGATAACTCGTCACTAGTCTACAGACCATAAGCTACTTGTACCAACCAAAACTCCATCCGCACACAACTCCTCAGTTCCAGATTACTTGCAACTACATTTTAACCATTACTCAAACAAGCAACTGTGTTAATAGTGTTTACAATCAGTGTCAGGTTATGTGCTTTCAAAATGTTACGCAATCCTCAGTTTTTGATTTCTCATTTCAAGCAACGATCAAAAATACAGAAAAGTAGAAGAGACAATTTTGCAACCTGGTGAATCAAATCTCTTGGTCTACATGGTGTTAAGTAATCGTTTTTTCCTTATAGTAAGTGAGCTTTAAATGACGCTCACTGTCACTTGCACCGTTACTTTTCCAGATCCAGAATGTGTAGTGTTTATGATGGTTGGTCTCTGCCAAGAGGGTGGCTTCTACTTTGCACATCCATTCCCTGCTGCCTTCCTTATGTTTTGTTGCTGATGGGTGAAATGTGACAGAAATCAAGACCACTACTGCAGCGGCTGTACCAGAAGTGTATGTTTTATTTAATCACCAAAGATAGTCAATTTGTTTCTCTTCACTGAACCAAAGGAGACTTATTAAGTTCATTCAATACATTCAGACATAACTTATCTAATAAGAACAAACTTACACCCATGTTTGTTCCCTATCAGTGCCTGTCTCTATGTGTGTGTGTATAGGGAGAATTCATAAGGGGATTTGTTAGTAAAGTTATAGCCAGTGCTCTATAATTGTTTGCCTGCAGAACAAACTTACTGATTAGCTAACTGGTAAAAGAAGTTATTAACAAAGCCATTGTGCAAAATATATGAAGAAGGAACAAATATAGGCCACTCAGTCCTTCAATGGTGTGCTGCAATTCAATAGGATCATGGCTTGAGAGTAAGCTAGAGTAAACATAAAAGAATAAGCTAGCTAGTAGTATAAAAGAAGATTGCAAGAGTTTTTTTAGATATCTAAAAAGTAAGAAAGAGGCAAAAGTGGACACTGGAAAATGAGACTGGGGAAATAGTAATGGGGAACAAAGAAAAAGCGAAGGAAACGAATAGTTTCTTTGCATCAGTTTTCACAGTGGAAGACACTAGCAGCATAGGAGAATGTCAAGATAGTCAGGAGGCAGAGGTGAGTGTAAGTGGTCATCACTAAGGAAAAGTTGCTGGGAAGCTGAAAAGTCTGAAGGTACATAAACACCCAGACTGGATGGACTAAAACCAAAGTTCTGAAAGAGATAGCTGAGGAGATTGTAAAGGTATTGGTGGTGATCTTTCAGGAATCTGTTGAGTCAGGGAGGGGCCCAAAGGACCAAGAAGTGGCAAATTTAACATTTCTGATTAAGAAGAAAGGGAGGCAGAAGTTAAGAAACTGCAGGCTGGTTAATCTGACCTCGGCCTTTGGTAAGATTTTAGAGTCTATCATTATGGTTGAGATTGTGAAGTGCTTGGAAGTGCATGGTAAAATAGGGTGGAGTCTACACTGCTTCATCAAGGGGATGTCATGCCTTACAAATCTGTTAGAATTCTTTGAGGAGGTAATGAGCAATTTGGACAAAGAAGAGCCAGTGGACTTGTTCTATTTGAATTTCCAGAATGCCACATGTGACAAGGTGCCACATAGGAGGCTGCTAAATAAGACAAGAGCTCATTATGCTGAGGGCAAAATACTGGCATGGATAGAACATAGAAAGTAGAGAATAGGGATGATAGGGTCTTTTTTAAGGAAAGATGTGCTGGCATTTGAGGGGTCTATAACAGGCTTACTAGAACAAGCCTGGGGATGTAGGGCTTTTGTATGAGGAGCTGTTGAAGGCTCTGGGTCTGTACTTGAGTTCAGAAGGATGAGGGGACGATCTCATTGAAACTTACAGAATACTGAGAGATCTGGACAGAATGGATGTGGAGAAAATATTTCCACGATTAAGAAAGATTAGGAATCTGAGGGCACAGCCTCAGGGTGAAGGGACAATCCTTTGGAACTGAGATAAGGAGAAATTTCTTCAGTCAGTGTGTGATGATTCTATGGAACTCATTGCTGCAGAGGGTTGTGGAGGCCAAGTCATTGAGTGCATTTAACACAGTGATAGATAAGTTTTTGATTAGCAATGGCATTAAGGATTACAGGGAGAAGGCGGGAGAATGGGATTGAGAAACATATCAGCCATGATCAAATAGCACTGCAGACGCCATGGGCTGAATGGCCTAATTCTGCTCCTATGCCTTATAATCTGATGTCTGATCTGATTTTAACCTCAATTCTACATTCCTTCATACGCCTGATAATCTTTCACCACTTTGGTAATGAAAAATATATCTACCTCTGCTTTAAAAAAAAAGTTTCTGTATCTATTGCCTTTTAAGGAAGGGAATTAAAAGGCTAACAACTCTCAAAGGGAAAAAAAAATTTCCTCACCTATGTCTTAAATAGGTGACTTAAGCAATCTCCTGCTAATCCTACATGTATGCATACACAGACAAGACAAGACATAGATATTATAGATTTGAAAGAAAAGGCAGAAAAGAAATATCACTCCTGTAGGTTTGAATTTAGAAGATGGGATGGTTGACTTCTCATAATGCCTTTGATTTCCTGTCAATGAGATCTGATTGTGGACAGTCATAGAATGATGGAAGGTCTTCAGACTAGGTTACAGATTCAGTTGGGAAACACTTAGGGCTTCTGATAATCAAAATGTTTTCATTTTTGTGCCAATTTACTTCACTAAGAGAGAAATATCACTTTAGCTGGCTTTTTCTTAAGGATTTTTCTCCTACTGACTGAAAGAGACAGCACTGCTTCTCCTTGCCCACCTTTCCACAACTGTCATATGTGTAGTGATAAAGCAGCTTTAGCTCAGAGACTGATGTTACTTCAGGACAGGTGCATGGGATTTTCCAAGCATGTTTGTTCAACACTTTAGTCATAAATCCACCTCTTGCTTTTTCTTGAAACACTTGCAGGACAGTCTTCAGCAAGTCAGTTGACTTTTGTAAATAGTATGTAAACCACTTTTTTCTTTGATTGCTTAACAACTATGAAGAGAGGTTGAGTAGATTAGGATTATTTTCAGTAGAAAGACGGAGGTTGAGGGGGGAACCTGATTAAGGTCTACCAAATCATGAGAGGTATAGACAGGGTGGATAGCGAGAAGATTTTTCCCCCAGAGTAGGGGACTCAATTACTAGGGGTCACAAGTTCAAGGTGAGAAGGGAAAAGTTTAAGGGAGATATACAAGTAACGTTCTTTACGCAGAGGGTGGTGGGTGCCTGGAACATGTTGCCAGCGGAGGTGGTAGAGGCTGACAGGATAGTGTCATTTAAGATGTATCTAGACAGATACATCAATGGGCAGGGAGCAAAAGGATAGAAACCCTTAGAAAATAGATGACAGGATTGGATAGAGAATCTGGATCAGCACAGGCTTGGAGAGCCGAAGGGCCTGTTCCTGTGCTGTAATTTTCTTAGTTCTTCGTTCTTTGTTCTTGTGTGCTTGAAATCATACTGTATAAACACTCTTCAACACAATAATGGCTATACAGCCCTATATTCTAGTTGCTCATATTCATAAAAATATTGGGTGAAAGTTGGGAAGACCTGGGGGTTAAGCAGGATGGGGAGTGATGCTGAATTTGCTAAGGCCTCATTCAATCTCCCTGAAGACAACTGATTCGTGTGCACAGGAAGGTGCACTGGCCAAGCTTTCACTACAGCAGGCAAGGCACACTGCCACCGTATGAAAGTCACGTAGCTTGCAAGGACCTGTTGTTAGAGTCACACAGGATGCAGTTTTGCATGGAATGCATGATACTTGGAGTGGACGCTGGGTGAAAAACATTGCAAAGTGGCATTTTCTGCTTGATATGACAGGACAGGCTGGAAGAGCAAATGTTTCTGTCTCAGAGAAAGATGGTGAGCTGCATGACATTACTGTCTGCACAGACCTCTTGAAAGGATCATAATGATAGCACAGATTGATCCTATCATTCTTCTGATTGTCTTACTGCTCATGCACTCCAATGACTGCAGTGGCAGGAGCCAGTACTGGCTACAGACCAGGCTGCACAACTGGGTTCACAAGGAACACAAGCATTGGTCCAAAACTGGTCTGCAGAGTTCAATGCAGCTATCTACAGATGACAGATGATATTTCCCCAGAAATGATATTTCCCCGGAACATGAGCTTGTGTTTCTTGATTATTAGATTTGTGATTTTATCAATGTACCATCACCTACTTTGCCTAACACAACACAAAGTTGCAGGCCTGACATACATAGCAGAGAGAGTCTGCTGACTGGCATGCCCTTGTGTCTGTGAAGACTTTGGCAGGTGCCATCTGTGGCCTCAGGATAAAAAGGAGGCCAGACAGGTCTCCTGCGTAGATGAACTCTCCTTGGCCTGACCTGCTATGAGCAAAATGGTCACTGTCAGAGAAACAGCACTGAGGTAAAACTCCCAGATTGCCTGTCTATCCAACCTCCTTCCTGCAGATGTCGACTGATACCAGGCAGAGATGGGTACTGCATATGCTGGAGATTAGAGTCAAGATGAGAGTGGTGCTGGAAAAGCACAACAGGTCAGGCAGCATCCGAGGAGCAGGAAAATCAACATTTCGGACAAAAGTACTTCATCAGGAATGAGGCTGGAATCCACCCTCGAGGCTACCAACATCATTCCCGATGAAGGGCTTTTACCCGAAACGTCGATTTTCCTGCTCCTCGGATGCTGACGGACCTGCTGTGCTTTTCCAGCACCATTCTCATCTTGAATCTACTGACAACACCCTATCATCATGAGAAGAGAAAGCTCATATGCATTGGAATCAGGCACACTCCTGCCAGTATGGAGCCTCTCCATCCTGATTTGCACCAGCTTGTCCTGCAATGAAGGAAAGTGTGTGATGGGCATGTGTGCATTGGCACTTAAAGAGTTTGTGGTGGTGGTGCCAGGTCATGAGCTCTCACCCGTATGTAAGGAAGATGTGTAGTGGTTAGATTGTTTTAGAAGACTAGGTGAAAGTGAGGACTGCAGATGCTGGGGGTTAGAGTTGAGTGTGGTGCTGGAAAAGCACAGCAGGTCAGGCAGCATCGGAGGAGCAAGAAAATTGACGTTTCAGGCAAAAGCCTTTCATCAGGAATGAAGGGCTTTTGTCCGAACTGTCAATTTTCCTGCATCTTGGATGCTGCTTGACATGCTGTGCTTTTCCAGCACCACATTCGCTGTTTTAAAAGACTGACAACATAAGGTGGGAGAGAGCCAATGAATATTATACATTTAGTGGTTAGCTTGCATGCCTATGAGATATAAAAGATAAACGTATAGTCACCATAGTCTATCTAGACTGTAGGGATAAAAGATGTGCAGGTTAGGTGGATTGGCCATGCTAAATGCGGGGTTACAAGGATTGGGTTGTTGGAGGGGTGAGATGTTCTTAGGGGAGTCAGTGCAGATTTGATGAACATGATTTGTGCATAATTTAGAGCCAATCTGGAGATTACTACCTTTAAGATTCCACTTGCTTCTTTGCTTCCTAGTCCTGAACAAGATCGCATCCTGATTTTTAATTATGTTGTTGTTATTGGCATACAGCTCAAATGCTGGCTATTCATTCTTCTAAGAGTGCTCTGCAGCTGTTCAGTCACATTCCTGAGCTTGCCATCAGGGAGACAGCTTGCTATCCTGGACTGAAATTTATGGCTGCAGAAACACTAACTGTTCCCCTAGCCATTGAATCCCCAATCATTGTCATTTCTTAAGTCCTTTTGTCTGCATCCCAGTACAGCTGAGACAACCACTGTGCCATGGACTTGGGTCTGACTGTTCTCCCCCGATGAATCATTCAGATGATTAGAGAATGAAATGCACTCAAAGGACTTGTGCTCCTTGCCTGATCCATTTTGACTGGCTGGCAATCACCTATTCCCTCTTTTCTTCCATACCTGCAATCCATGTAGTGATCACAATTAAACACATTCGATCCACAAGACTCACGGATGGGCTGCAGCCAGATACATCCCAAGTTCTGAAACCCAGAATTCATACCATGGAATGTTTTCTGAGGATTTTGTGGGTCACAGCATGAAAGGACCATGATACTCCATGGGTCCAGGCCCACTTGACTCTATTGACTTGACACTATATTCTTAGACAGCAAAATTTCAGAATACCTAAAGATTCACCAGCTACTCACCAATTATCTACTTATCTTTTGTAGCATCATGAATAATTAATGGAAGCTAACTAAAATGCTTTACTTAAAGTTTATTATATAGAAAGCTTGGTTTTTAATTCACTATAAAGTCCAGGACACTTTCGTATTACTGTTTTTTGTTATTTAACTCTAACTTTACCTTCAAGATCTGATTAATGGATTGAGTACTGATTGTGATTATAGTTCTAATTACATGACCATGTATAATTTGGGCTTTAATTTTTAATATTTGCACTTAGTCAATCAATTAATTTAGGTTTACTACAGATTTGATTAATTTAGATTGAGTGAAAAACTTCGTAAAATAATTGCCCCAGGTGGCTCCCTGTCATGTGACATTGTTTCAGTTCAGAGACAGCCCCAACCCTCTCAGATCTGGTTATTGGCTCCTGCTCTTATTCAACACCACACTGAATCTCTGCCATGCCTCGCTTTAAAATCCTGATTTTAAAAAAATGAATAGAGTCCTAATTTAGAGAGAATAAGGGACTGCCTACAAATCAATCATTTAGTTGCTTTCTTCTGACATCACACTTTCACTTTTTCTCTTTTGAGGATAAGTCAGGGACCAAATCAGACAGTGCACAGGTTGTCGGATGTAATACTGAGGTCATGGACATGGATGTTCTATATCTGCAGGACATTAAGGATTCTATCCTGCCTAGCCCCTCATTCTGTCCCTGCTGTCACTCTCCTGCAGCAGGTTCAAAATTAGTATTAGGTTTATTGTCACATATACTCAAGTACAGGAATAATGAGTGCAGCAAGAAGTGTACAAAGTACCCATTTCTGGTGCCATCTTAAGCTCAGAGATACTTAGATCTAAATCTTAGGTATAAGTTAGAAAAATAAAGAAATAAAGGTAAAAGTTCAGCATTACAGTCCTAAAGTTCTCAAGCAGGTAGCAAAGAATTGGTGTTACTCTGCTTCATGCCTGCAGACCAATAAGGATTCTGAAGAAGAGTCACCTGGACTCAAAATGTTAGCTTGCTCTTTCTCCATGGACGCTGCCTGTCCCACTGTGAGTTCCATCAATTTTTGTTTTCAGTCCAGATGTTTCCTAGCCAAATGCCTAGAACCTCTTAACCGAAGCAAAACAAAACAAAGATCTGTAGATGCTGGAAATTATGAAACAGAAAGAGAAATTGTTGAGATGACTCAGCAGGTCTGGCAGCATCTGTGGAGAGAAAACAAAGTTAATGTTTCGGAACCAGTGACCCTTCTTCTGTTTTTGTCTGTTCTTGTCCAATAAGTTATCAAATAATGTATATTAGCGCAGCACTCACATTTTCTAGATGAATTCCTCAGAAATGTTGAAATACGATCTGATACACTTTTGTTGAAATCTTGACATACTATCTCAGAAAGTATTACAAGAATTCCTTTTAAACTTCAGATAGAAAGTAAACAGTAAAATACCTTTAATCAGCATTCAGACTCCCATACAATGACTTATTTATTACCAGTCAGCCGGTTCCTTTGAGGTAAGGGGGATTAGTTAAAATGCAAGTGACCAAAATACCAAAAAGCTTTGTTAATGAGAGGAAGAAGTTAATTTAATTGTTAATCAGCTGTTAACTATCCTTCCAGCAGACATTCCTAGCAAAGCAGCATGTTTTAATGGATAATTGGAGCTCATTCTGGAGTGGGACCTCTACAAACGGATAGTCTACACCTGAACCAGAGGGGTACCAATATCCTTGGGGAGGAGAATTTGCTAATACTCTTTGGGAGAGTTTAAACTAATTTAGAAGGGGTATGGGAACCTGAATTGTCACTCCAGTGTACAGGACGCTGAGAGTAGTGAGGTCACAAATAAGGTTTCATGGTCGCAAGAGTGTACTGTTAGGCATGATGGTGGTTTGAAGTGTGTCTACTTCAACGCCAGGAGTATCCGGAATAAGGTGGGTGAACTTGCAGCATGGTCAGTACCTGGGTCTTTGATGTGGTGGCTATTTCAGACACATGGATAGAGCAGGAACAGGAATTATTGTTGCAGGTTACGGGGTTTAGATGTCTCAGTAAGAACAGGTAAGGTCACAAAAGAGGGGCAGTGTGGCATGTTGGTCAAGGACAGTATTACGGTGACAGAAAGGACGTTTGATGAGGACTTGTCTACTGAGGTAGTAGGGCTGAGGTTAGAAGCAGGAAAGGAGAGGTCACCCTGTTGGGAGTTTTCTATAGGCCTCTGAAAATTTCCAAAGATGTAGAGGAAAGGATTGCAAAGATGATTTTGGATAGGAGTGAAAGTAACAGGATAGTTGTTATGGGGTACTTTAACTTTCCAAAATTGACTGGAAATGCTATAGTTTGAGTACTTTAGATGGGTCAGTTTTTATCCAATGTGTGCAGGAGGGTTTCCTGACACAGTATGTATATAGGCCAATAAGAGTAGAGGCCACATTGGATTTAGTACTGGGTAATGAACTAGGCCAGGTGTTAGATTTGAACGTAGGTGAGCACTTGGGTGATAGTGACCACAATTTGGTTATGTTTACTTTAGTGATGGAAAGGGATAGGTATATACTTCAGGGTAAGAGTTGTAGCTGGGGGAAAGGCAATTATGATGCAATTAAGCAAGATTTAGGATGTCTAGGATGGGGAAGGAAATGCAGGGGATGGGCACGATTGAAATGTGGAGCTTGCTCAAGAGACAGCTATTGCGTGTCCTTGATAAGAATGTACCGGTCAGGCAGGGAAGAAGTGGTTGAGCGAGAAAGCCATGGAGAAATTCCATAGCTAAAGAAGTTGAATCTCTTGTCAAGAGGAAGAAGGAGGCTAACGTAAAGATGAGACATGAAGGCTCAGTTTGGATGCTTGAGAGTTACAAGTTAGCCAGGAAGGACCTATAGAAAAAGCTAAGAAGAGCCAGGAAGGAACATGAGAAGTCTTTGGCTGGTAGAATCAAGGAAAACCCTAAAACTTTCGATAGGTATGTCAGGAATAAAAGAATGACTAGAGTAAGATTAGAGTCAACCAAGGACAGTATTGAGAAGTTGTGCTTGGAGTCTGAGAAGACAGGAGAGGCACTAAATGAATTTTTTCATCAGTATTCACACTGGAAGGAGAATATTGATATACAGGCTGTTAGACTAGACAGGATTGAGATTCATAAGGAGGAGGAAAGTGTGAAAATAGGTAAGTCGCTTGGGCGGGTTGAGATATATCCTGGGATTCTCTGGGAAGCTCAGGAGATGATTGCAGAAACTGGGGTCATTGAGAGTTCACAGAAGACAGTGGAGTGTTTTTTTAAACACAACTTCTGAGGAATCACATCACTGGTGTAGCTGCTCACTTCGCTGAGTCCCTGCTGGGCTGTTTTGAATAGTGAACAAGAGGGGTTCTTGTTTTTATTTCGATGTGCTGGAGGAAAGCATACTAAGAAGCTTGCTGTGAACTCCCAGATCTCTCCCATTTCTGAAACTAAAATCCTCTGTGTCAGTTCAATGTGAAACCTATTTGTTTTTATTTGAAAGAGTGTTTGAGAGAACATCTCAAAATTGTATCTCCGAAGCAAGCTGTGTCTACAAGACTTCAGACTTCAGAGACAATTGTGCACGATTGGTGAATAGGCACAACACTTTATCCTTTTGCCTTCAAGAATAATCCATAAGCCAGTGTTCTTTTTCATAAACCCATCTCTGCAGAGACATTCTTTTCTTTTCTTTTCCTCAAAAGTGTGGTGTTGTGTTTGAGTATGTGTTCTGGGGATATTTATACAAGCAAACATTTATACAAGCATATTACTGACTGCGTATGTTAACCAATCATTGAAATTTTTAATAAATAAGTTTTGCTTTGATAAAAAAACCAATAATTGTGTTTGTTTAAGAATTTAGTTGATAGATCTTCATGTTTAAAATTTGATATCAGTAAGATATTTAAGATAATAAGACATTTAAATAGTCATCTTGGTCACTATATAAAATATTATTTTTAAAGCTGCTAACCATGGAATGAGACTATAGCGATGGTGCACTCCTCCAGATTCAGTGCTAACACCATCTAGAAAGGCTGAGTAAACCACATATAACAAAGACTATGACAATATGATAATCGTGGTGCTGAAGCTCAGTTCTCCAGAACTAGCTCTGCTTCTGCTCATGCTGCCTAGTATTGTATCTGATAGATGATAAACGCTGTAACCAGGGGGTGTACCCATGATGGAAGAAGTTCAAATTTGAGGTAACGGATGAGGTGACAATTGTGCTAAATGGTCTTGAACAGGGATGCTCAACCTTCTCATGCGAGGGGTCACATTTCAACATGTTCTTACTCAAAGACCAATGAGCCAATTTCATAAAGATAAGGTTTGTCACAGTATTAAACATGATTTTTTAAAAAAAAGTTGGTGTGTGAAATAAACAGGAACAACTTGCTTAGGGAGAAAAATACATGTCAAAGCAACAAAAAAAAGCTAAGTAATTAACAAATATGACCATTAAAAAGTGCCAAACTAATTAATATAACCATTTTTAGTTTAAGAAACAAAGCTAGAGATAAACAGAACTAGGCCCCAAGTTCTGATCACTAGGGAAGAGAGAGATGTTTGGGGCTGAGCTAAAGAGCTGGATTAAACTAACACTGACCTTGAAAACATAAGTTTTTCCTCCTCTCCATACCCACTATGTGGATAGGTAGCTTTGTGAGGGAGAGTTAATAGAAGGAGTTTATTTATTTGTCTGTTTGTGTGTGTTTGTCTCCCCATCTCTCTCTTATGCCCAGTCAAAGGGTTCTTACTCATTCACTGTCACTCACTCATGACCCCACAGTCACTGTTGAAATGTGAAGGTGAATATCTACTGATGCTAAAACCCCTAGACTGGAAATAAGTTGGTCACTCTCTCTCATTCTCACACACAGACAATCACATGTATACACAGAGACACATAAGCACAAGGTCTTGCATTTTCTCATGCTCTCTGACACAAATACTTACACACATTCTCTCCCATAATGTGCTACACACACTAGTACTCAATTACTTATAAAGCCTGGGAGTGATTGAGATTATTACAATGAGGAGAAGTTGGTGATGGTTGTGAAAGTAACAAGTTGCACCTCCATCCTGCCTATCTAATACTGTAGCTTTATTCCTTAAAGCAACCTTTATGTTTGCTCCTCAGTTCCTCTTCCCCATCCTCCCAGCCCTGGCAGGCAGCTTCCACTCTATCACCACCACTTTAAGCCTAGAGGGTGCTCTCATTTCATCCCAGCCCCCAGGAGGTAGCTGCTCAGTCCGAAGCTTTATTAAGTAACTCTCTTCACCCCTGGCAGGCAGCCTTTACTTCCTAATGCCTCTGGTAAACCCCACCCATCATAAAACCATAAGACATAGGAACAGAAATAGGCCATTTGGCCCATTAAGTCTGCTTTGCCATTCTCTTGTTTTCTCCATATAATTTTTGATCTCCTTACTAAGCATAACCTATCTGTCTCTATCTAAATTACACTCAATGATTTGGCCTCCCACAGCCCTCTGCGATAAGGAGTTCCACAGAGTCACCACCCTATGGCTGAAGAATTTCTTCCTAATCTTAGTTCAAAAGGGTCATCCCTTCACTCTGAGGCTGTGTCATCAGGTCCTAGTCCCTCCCACTAATGGAAACGTCTTCCTCATGTCCACTCCATCTAGGCATCTCAGTATTCTGTAAGTTTCCATTAAATCCCTCCCTCATTCTTCTGAACTCCATCGAGTACAGACCAAGGGTCTTTAACGGCTTCTCATATGACAAGCCCTTCACCCTGGGATTGAGTATAAAAGCAAAGAGGTCCTTCTACAGCTGTACAGGGCCCTGGTGAGACCGCACCTGGAATATTGTGTGCAGTTTTGGTCTCCAAATTTGAGGAAAGACATTCTGGCTATTGAGGGAGTGCAGCGTAGGTTCACGAGGTCAATTCCCGGAACGGCGGGACTATCTTACGCTGAAAAATTAGAGCGACTGGGCTTGTATACACTTGAGTTTAGAAGGCTGATAGGGGATCTGATTGAGACATATAAGATAAAGGATTGGACACTCTGGAGGCAGGAAGCATGTTTCCACTGATGGGTGAGTCCCGAACCAGAGGACACAGTTTAAAAATAAGAGGTAGGCCACTTAGAACAGAGTTGAGGAGAAACTTCTTCACCCAGAGAGTGGTGGGTGTATGGAATGCTCTGCCCCAGAAGGCTGTGGAGGCCAAGTCTCTGGATACTTTCAAGAAAGAGTTGGATAGAGCTCTTAAGGATAGTGGAATCAAGGGTTATGGGGATAAGGCAGGAACAGAATACTGATCGAGGATGATCAGCCATGATCATAATGAATGGTGGTTCTGGCTCGAATGGCAGAATGGCCTACTCCTGCACCTATTGTCTATTGTCTATTACTCTTGTAAGCCTCTTATGGACCTCTTCCAACACCAGCACATCTTTCCTTAGATATGGGGCCCAAAACTGCTCGCAATATTCCAAATGTTTTCTGGCCAAAGACTCAGCTGTACATCTCTGCTTTTGTATTCTAGCCCTCTTGAGATGAGTGCTAACATTGCATTTGTCTTCCTATTGGCCAAATGAACTTGCATGTTAACCTGAAGAGAATCCTGAACTAGGACTCCCAAGTCCCTTTGCCCTTCAGATTTCCGAAACCTTTCCACATTCAGAAAGTAGTCTATGCCACCAATCTTCCGACCAACGTGCATAACCTCACACTTTCCCACACTGTAATCCATCTGGTATTACTTTGCCCACACTCCTGGTCTGTCCAGGTCCTTCGGCAGTCTCCCCCTTCCGCAACACTACCTGTCCCTCTACTTATCTTTGTGTCATCTTTATGTTAAGTGAGGCAGACAGCTGTCAGTCTTTTCTCACCCACCGTCCTTAAAATTACTGCGACTGAAGGTGTCCGGACCTCAGCCACAACCACTCATTGTTCACTGGTCCTCCAATCATGAACACATTCTCTCCAGCATTTTCTGCTGAGAAGCCCAATAATAAGCCTGTTGACAATAAACAGTAGAGAGAAATGGCTTACGATTGGAGGAATTGCTCCTTGCAGAAGTAGTCACTTGCTGTATTTTGAACATTGGTTCATACACCTGACAGCACAATGGCCAGCCAGTCATATGTTGGACAATGCTGATGTTGAATTCCTTGAATGTTATTGAAGTTCCACTGATTCAGGCAAGTGGAAACTATCTGGTCACATTGCTGACTTATCTCATTTGGATGTTCTCAGGAATCAAGAAGTGAGGCACTTATTCCAAAATACCCATCCAAAACCTACTCTCATAGCCATTGTATTTATGTGATTAATCTAGTTCAATATCTGGTCCACGGTAACCCCATGTTATTGATGGTGAGAATCTGAATGGTAATGTACTGAATGTCAAGGAAAGGCGGCTGCACTCTTTTTTTTGTAGGAGATGGTAATTGTCTGCAACTTCTATCTTGCAAGCATACTTGCCATGTATCAGCCCAAACCACAATATTAGGTCTGTAAGACCGTAAGACCATACGGCCAGAAGACACAGGAGCAGAAATTAGGCCATTCAGCCCATCAAGTCTGCTCTGCCATTCAATCATGGCTGATAAGTTTCTCAACCCCATTCTCTTGCTTTCTCCCTGTAACCCTTGGATCCTTTTACAATCAAGAACTTATCTATCTCTGTCTTAAATGTACTCAATGACCTGGCCTCTACAGCCTTCTGAGGCAATGAATTCCATCGATTCATCACTCTCTAGCTGAAGAAGTTTCTCTTTATCTTCGTTCTAAATAGTCTTCCCTTTCCTCTAAGAACCCTTGGGTTCTAGTCTCTCCTACCAATGGAAACATCTTCTTAACATCTACTCTGTCCAGGCCATTCAGTAATCTCTAAGTTTCAATCAGATTCTCCCTCATCCTTCTAAATTCCATCAAGTATAGACTCAGAATCCTCAAACATTCCTCAAATGTTAAGCCTTTCATTCCTGGGATCATTCTCGTGAACCTCCTCTGGACTGCTCCAGGGCCAGTACATCCTTCCTGAGGTATGTGTTCCAAAATTACTTACAATACTCTAAATGTGTCTGAATAGAGCCTTTAAAGCCTCAGACTTACATCCCTGCTTTTATATTCTAGTTCTCTCAAAATAAATGCAACATTGTATTTGCCTTCCTAACTACCAACTCAACCTGCAAGTTTACCTTGAGAAAATCCTGGAATGGGACTTCCAAGTCTCTTTGCACTTCAGATTTCTGAATTTTCTTCCCATTTAGAAAATAGTCTATGCCTCTATTCTTCCTAACAAAGTGCATGACCTCACATTTTCCCACGTTGTATTCCATCTGCAACTTCTTTGCCAATTCCTAAACTGTTCAAATCCTTCTGCAGCCTCCCCACCTCCTCAATGCTACCTGTCCCTCTACCTAGCTTTGTATCATATGCAAACTTAGCCAGAATGCCTTCAGTTCCATCATCTTGATCGTTACTGTATAAAGTGAAAAGTTGTTTTTAATAATTCTCCTCTTACCTCCTCTGCACTCTTACCTCTTCCTTTAATTTGGGTTTTCAAATTTCCTCTATTACTGAATTGTCCCTTGCTGTATATGGTCTGCTTCAGTATCAGAAGTGATGTTGAGTGGAATGGACATTGCAGTCATCAGTGAGCATTCCTATTTTTGACTTCATTAATGAGGGAATATCATCAAAGGAAGAACTGACAATGTTTGGATCTAGGACATTCTCTTGAAGGCATCCTACAACAATGCCCAGTTGCATTAATTGGTCTGCAACAACCACGACTGTCTTCCATTTTCTGTAAACAGGATTAAAATAAGTTTCTGTTGATTTTCATTTAACTAGTGTCCCTTATGACACCACATTTAGTTAAATACCACTTCATTGTTAAGGGCATTCACTGTCTCATCACTTCTGGAAAGCAGTTTTTTTCTGGACTAAGGCTGGAATGAGGTCTGAACTTTCATTGTCCTGATGCAGCATTGGTGACTATTTTATTGGTGAGTAAGAACAACTTGATAGCAGTCTTAATTATAGCTACCATTACTTTGCTTGTGATCGAGAGTTGAATAATGGAGCAGTAATTGGCACATTGCATTAGTCCTGCTTTTTCGACAATAGCTCCAAAAAGCCTAAGAGGATAAGGACAGAAGGTACAAGGGAATACTATCAAATTCCCTGTAAGTTGCATCACCTCATGGTCAGAATTCTGGATTGCAACCCTGATGGCAGGTTAAAGTAAATAGCTTGCAGCCATCTTCCTGAGGACAATTAGAAATGGGCAATAAATGCGAGCCTTGCTAACAATAACTGTATCCCTGAATAAATTGAATGAAGTTGAAGTCATGATGAAGTATTCGAATACTAACGGACCAATCCTTTGATAAGAAATAACTCCTGTCAATCATTCTCCTAACAGCTAAAGAAGAAAACACATCACTTGTCTAATGTGCCTGCTGAAACTCTCAAACAACATAAGTCTCTGCAGATTTTTAAACTTGCAGCATGTTTTATTACCCCTACAGCCGAGCAATTTATTTCAGTCGGTCTATTCTGGTCTGCCATTCAATATGGTAATGAACTGATCCCATGAATTATGGCAGGGTCAGTAACGCAATTCATCAGCAAGCAGAAATCCCTTTCTACTGGCATTACCGATGATGGATTTTTGGGCCCATTAGGTCAGGCAGAGAGTAATTGTAATGGCTTGCAAACTTTTGGCTCCAGATTCGAAAAACCCATTAAGAAATAACTAAATTCCTTTTTCTCATTTTTAAATTATTTTGAATCTGTGTTTCAATTTTGAAGTGCATGATGAACTTCTAAGGCCTTTACACATGTAATAGATTTCATAAGAGATGTTTTGAAGAATTCTGACAGTAACTAACATTAAATTCTTGAGTGTGGCTCCATATTCAAGGGACAGACCCTGTTCTGCTGTACATACAGGAAATTTCCTGGCTGTCTTATCCACAAGCCAGAGCAGCCATCATAATACACATGAAGGGGTTATTTCTATATATAAGATGGGCTTCTGGAAGTTGTACATATCTGTTCAGTATTTCTTCCCACATAACCAGAACAGTACTTCCAGTTTTTGTCCACCTAGCTGTAGTTTCACAAATGTCAGTTAGGTTGAAGAAAAGCAATTCAATTTATATGCCTTTGGGTGAAGCTGTACAATGCTAGAATATTGACAGTTAGTTTAACAGCACACTCATTCCTTTTCCTGTTGGACTCAAACAAGCTAGTTAAAATGGCACAACTGAGTACCTAACCATAAGCCAAATAATCCAGCCCTCTTGGGAAGAAATCAGATTTACGCTATAACTCATCTCAGGAAATTTTAAAATAAAGTCCTTTCTCAAACATCACAGAAGCCAATCCAACTCAAAGGAAGAAAGGAAAATTTATGACAGAAAGATATAAATAACAAATGCAGACAGGTTCACCTGATTTAATATTATTATCCTATTGTGAAGAGATGCTGTATCGCTATTTCTTATATGTACATGCATTTCTGTGAATGTTTACTTGTATATATATGCATATGCACATCTATATCTTTGTGTGTGTCTGTATGTGTATACGTAATAGTTGTAACTTGGTTTGCAGCCAGTGGCTGTATTTGTCATTCACATACCCAGCTGTCTGTTAGATGAAACATTTTATTGGCTCCTCATCCCGATCCCCTCACATAGAGACACATCTGCTGTTCCCTGAAGGGTTGATCCTTCATTGAAAAGGAAATCTGCAAATACAACTAACAGGATATAAAGATTTCTCATCTGATGCAATTGATGGCTACTTCCAATGCAGGTTTAGTTGCCTTGTGCTGGGCATAAATATTCAACATAAGCTTGGCACAAAGTCACTATTCGAGTACTGACAGTAAATAAAGACGGGATCCTGATTAGCAAACTCCAAGGACAAGAAGAATGATAAAGCTTTCAATGAAAGCTGGCAAGAGTTTCTGCTTGCAACACAGCAATTGGAAAGAAATCAACAAACCATCCTAACATGACGTCTGTTACACATTTTCCCAATAACATAGACTTGTAGATGCTCCTTCTGAGTCATTTTCTCATTCAGCTGGCTATATGCCATCTCTTATACTACTCAGCATAATATGAAAATACTAATGTGTAGCAGGAAAACACATGTACCAACTTTCAGAAACAATTTAAGATTTTATGTCTTTCAAAGTGATCAGCAGTGTCCTCTGGGCAACACGGGCAACATCCAATTCAAATTATTGCAGTAAAACGTAATTAAAGTTCATTCACATCTCACTTTAATACTTCGTGAGCCATCTCACATTCCTTACTTCAACAACGCCTCATATAAATTACTGCAATTTTCTTGATAAAGCCTGCACTGTTCATTGCTATACTTCATGATATAATTCATCTCTCTCACCATAATTACAATATGTTCCATCAGCTCGAATCATTGATGGAAATTATACTTTTTACTGAAATGAGTTCTGATCCACACCCCTCACTGTGATATTTTTGTCAGATCTTAACCTCATTGTATCATTATTTGATATAATTCTTAATCATCATTGAAATATTCATCAATACACCTTGAACCACATATCCTGCACTGTAACATCTTCCAAAATTAATTGTCAGTACAACAATATATAATTTAGAATTATAGAGGCATTATCTGTCAACAGAAAATTCTATTTGCATATGAATGAACAAAGTTGAGGCAGAAAGACCAACTTACATCAAAGTATTGTGTTATTAGAATCTTGTCATCATGAAAGTCATGGTGATATCAATGAGAGTTAAACTGGGATGATTAACAAAATGTTAGACTAATCTCAAAACTCTGAGACCTAGGTCTCAGATCCGCCCTCTGCAACTGGTTCTTCAGCTTCAATCAGTGAAGATAGACAATAGCACCTCCTCCACAATAATCCTTAACACTGGTGCCCCACAAAGATGCATTTTTAGCCCCCTATTGTACTCCCTGTTCACCCATCACTGCAGTCAAATTCCATACTAACACCATCTACAAGTTTGCTGATGACACCACTGTGAAAGGCTGGATATCATACAACAATGAATCAGAATACAGGAAGGAAATAGAGTGCTTGGTGCCATCAGCTTGCATTTGCTTCTATTATTCTAAGCTCTGCCAAAGATTAAGCTAACAAAAAATGTAATTCAGGCCCTTTGGAAATATTTTATTCTGTTTTATAGAATACTGAAGAATAACATTAGTATTGGTGTGTGGTAATGAAATAGTTTGAAGAAAGCATGGATGGAACAAACCAAATGATCCTCTGTTATCTCTGTCGACTTTAGGATGGTGCTGAAAAAGCACAGCAGGTCATATAGCATCCGAGGAGCAGGAAAATTGATGTTTCAGGCAAAAGCCCTTCATCAGGAATGTGTGGCTCATTCCTGATGAAGGGCTTTTGCCCGAAACATTGATTTTCCTGCTCCTCGGATGCTGCCTGACCTGCTGTGCTTTTCCAGCACCACTCTAATCTTGACTCTGATCTCCAGCATCTGCAGTCCTCACTTTCGCCTATCTCTGTCAACTGCACAGTTTATATTTATTACGTATTCCTTAACTTAAGTAAGAAAATCAGCATTACGTATTAGCAATTAGGTACATCATGTGTTAGATCCAGAGTAAGGTCATTACTGCCTCTCAATACTGAGAAGGACTGTATCAAGTTACTTCAATCCACTAATAACTAATAGAATGGGAAAATAATTGGCAAATGTGAACAGAGATAAATGTGAGGTAGTGCATAGTGGAAGGAAGTTTAGGGAGATCACTTGTTAGGAGGTGTGTGCCAATTTTACGTACAGAAACAAAGGGATCTCAGGGTCCCAGAGCCAGATTTTCAGCTTCAGGATGAGCATCGGAAGTTGGGAAAATTCTATTTTTCCTGCACCTGCCTCAGAAAATAATGGGTATGGGTGTGCAATTTTCATTGTGAGTGGAAGATGCAGGCTGCAGTTAAGCCAATCGATCATGGAAAGAGTTCAGAGCTGGCAAAAGGACCTTACAGCAGCAGAGTCAAATTGCTGTGGAATTTTGTCCCATTTATAATAAAGAGAATGGGCTGTGTAGCTCTCTACCCTCACAACTTCTCACCCATTTATGAAGTCCCCAAACAATGTCCACCCATATCTATGCCACACCTCCCCCACCCCCAACCTTCTTTGTCACCTTTACTTTCCCCACATGGCCCCCATACATTCAATGCTAACCTCTGCCCCTCTACACACACTATGGTCCTTTATAGCTCTTATGCCAGCTTGATGCTAAATCATTCCAAACTATGTTCCCCATCTACCTTCTTTTACCCTTAAATCTTTAATAGTATTTAACTATTATCCTCAAGGAGAAGACTTCAGGAGGCATGCTGAAAAAATTAAAATTCTGGCTACCTGCACTTTATGATAGAAAACATTAACTGATACAACCCTGTTTGATATGTTGCTGATATCACAGAATTGCTACAGTGCAGAAGGCAGCCATTCAACCCATCATGTCTGCACTATAGCACTCTGAATGAGCAATTCATTTACAATCATTCTCTCACATTCTCCTCATATACCTGCACACCCTTCTGTTTTGGATAATGGTCTTATTCTATTTTCAAATCTTCAATTGAAGCTGCCTCTGCTATACAGTAGAGCAGTCCATTCCAGACCTTTCCCAGTTATTGCATGAGGATGTTTTATTCTCATACAGTTTTTGTTACTTTTGCCAATTGATTTTAATCTGAGCCCTCTCATTCTCATTCCTTTCACAAGTAGAAAACAATTTCTTCCTACATACTTGAGACCTCTTGACTTTGATACCTCTATCAAATCTCCTCTCAGTCTTCTTTGCTGATAGGAATAAAAAAGGAACTTCTCCAATCTATCTTCATCATAGAGGTCCCTCAACACTAGAATCACTTTCCGGAATCTTTCCAATGTCTTTATTTGTTTCCGAAAATGCTGTATCCAAAACTATATGCAACACTCCAGTTGAGGCCAAGTTAGTATATTATATAAGTTCAACATAATCTCTATGTTCATTTACTCCATGCCCCTATTAATAAAACCTAGCATTTTCAAATATAGTTCATAGTCCCACCCTTGCACTAAATCAATTCCTAATATGAATACACATTCGACTTTACAAGGTGACATTCAAAACTGCTAAGCCTCTTAGAAATGCCAATGAAACTATTAAATTATCAACCCCAATGTGATATGATAGGTTGTGGAAGCACTTAAATGGCATTAATCCTACAGTGTTATAAGCCTGAAGATTAGCGACACTAAACTAATGAAATTGCAAGCACATTTCTTTTAAGTTGCCAGACACAGAGAAAGTAGATTTTTCTTCAGAGTTTAAAGGGCAAATGATTTAAATAGCTTAACAGTTTGGCAGTTCTACATTGCCTTATGTGGCCTTCACATATATTTATGTTTCAACCATGAAGTTGTTGAACACACATTTCTGATTGAGGTCATTTCCAGAATCAAATCAAATCAATTTGCTTTGTGCATTGAGTTTAAATGGTCCAGCTGAGGTCTCCACTGGAAACCTTACACTTACAGGTGGCAATGAGAACTATCAGAAATGGGCTGGAGCTTGTGTTAGATCCCATCCTATTTTCATAGGTGCCCCACAGTCTTCACAATTCTTGAATTGCTGGAAGTTGTGGCACAGATTAGCTAGGCCATATAAAGTAAACTATACACTAGGTTTAATTTGAGAGAAAAAGAATTGAAATGTTGTGATGTTTTTCTAAAATCATACAGGATATTGTTTAGACCACACTTAACGTACTGCATGATGTTCTTGTCACCATGTAGAAGTCTGCAGAGAAGATTTATAAGGATGATATCAGAAATATGTGGTTGTTCATATCAGTAAAGCATTAATAAATTTGTTGTCTCTTGTCTTTGAAATAAAAAGACTGAGTGGAGGATACCCAATAGAGGCATTTGGAATTATGGAATATCTTTACTGGGAAAATGTTCCTCTTCTGGGAAAGAGCATACCCAGGGGCTATCATTATAATCACCAAGATTATAATGATGGGGCGGCACGGTGGCTCAGTGGTTAGCACTGCTTTCTTGCAGCGCCAGGGACTCGGGTTCAAATCCAGCCTCGGCCGATGTCTGTGTGGAGTTTGCACATTCTCCCCGTGTCTACGTGTGTTTCCTCCGGGTGCTCCGGTTTCCTCCCACAATCCAAAGATGTGCAGGTCAGGTGAATTGGCCATGCTAAATTGCCCATAGTGATAGGTGCATTAGTAAGGGAATGGGTCATGGGTGGGTTACTCTTCGGAGGGTCGGTGTGGACTTGTTGGGCCTGTTCCACACTGCAGGGAATCTAACATAATCAAATCAACAAGGGAATTCATAAGAAATTTATTTGGAATGTGGAGCTCACTACAATTGTGATTAATTGATTGAAGTATTGATTTTGGATACATGGGCATATGAAGGAAAAAGGAAATGATGGTAGATTACAGGTTAAGACTAGGAAAGATGGAGAAGACTTGAGCAGCACTGTCATGGACTGGTTCAACTGAATGGTCTGTTTCTGTGCTGTATATTCTATGTTCATGAATTACTCCTAGGTCAGGTGGAGCCTAAATTCGTCAAGGAATGAACCTCTTCTACAATGGACCCACAAAGGAGTCTAGTTTCAGGACAGTCACAGATTAGATGGATGAATTTTCTCTGTCAAACCTCAATTCCAATTTGGGGTTAATTCAAACACCAGATTTAATAGCAAACATATCATCAACTACCGTCAGAAAATGGACTCTCCTGAAGCTTGTGCTTTAACTTCATTGGGCTTTTGGAATACTGTTAACATGTTGGCCTTGCTTTCTGAAATTTTGTATTAATGCCATAGCAATTAGGACATTGCAGAGTAGGAAATTTCCTAGGTTTGTCCTGTCTATTAAACCCATGAAAAATCCTACCCAACTAATTACTATTCCAGCAATTTACTTCCATTTGTCAATAAAGTGATCAAAGGGATTGTCCAAGGTTAAAAATCACACAACACCAGGTTATAGTCCAACAGATTTAATTGGAAGTACACTAGCTTTCGGAGCACTGCTGCTTCACCTGTTGAACTATAACCTAGTGTTGTGTGATTTTTAACTTTGTACACCCCAGTCCAACATCGGCATCTCCAAAAGGGATTGTCATCAGTGTTATCAAGCAGCACCTACTTGGCAGAAATGGTTAATCTGAAAAGCTTGGTAATTCCATGATATAGTAAGCCCATATTAAATAATGTAATTAGCCTCTTGCAGTACAAGTGGAGTTAGGGTGTAAAGAAACTGATGGGTTCAAATGATGCTTTTCAACCATATCAAACTGGAAAATCCAATCAATGTTGAATATGAAACTCTCCACACATTCTCAAGATCATCTTTTATGATTTGCTCCCAGTCTCTAGCATGCCAATAATTCTCAGTTCTCAAGTACATTGAACTTGTATAGTGAAGTTCAATTGTGTCTGTTCTGTCTATTTGCAAATTTTCCCTAAGTCTCTCTATGGGTCATTTGCTATTTCTTCTGACATTACTACTCTATGTTTCAAAGCATATACTTATAGAGAAAGATGGAAAGAGTTGGGAGGAGGATCATATGGAGCATTATCACTAACACAGTCTATTAAACTCAATGGGCTATTACATATTATAAACTGTATGTACTTTATTATTTGCAAACCTGACAAGTTTATAATACAGGAAAAGTAATTCAGAGAGAAATTGAGGTTGGCTACATTTTTGATCCAATTCCATTAATTCCAATATTTGTTTGAAGGGTTAATCAGTCTCAGTTTTTAGTAGACTCCCTAGAAAGTTCCAGATTTTGACCTTCTTTAATCAGAACTGTCTTGGAACAGCAATCAATCTCATTACTTTTACTAATGGTCATACAATTACAGCTATCATAACACTGGAGCTTTAACATTAATTATCAGTCTCCAGCTTTTTCCTTTTAAAGAAATCAGCCAATTGTCATGATCATAATTTTCTTAATTAACTGTTCTACTTAAATACTCAGTGACATGATAAAGGCAGGGATGAGGGAAATCAGATGTCTCTGTGCAAAATACTCTAAGGAGAGGATGATACAGATGATAGGGAGTTCCAGATTCACTGCTCACCTTGTCACTACAGTCTTCAATGCCGCCATTTCACTGCAAAACTTTCTAATATTTTTATATCCAGACGAACAGATGTTAGGGTCAATTACAAATGTGCTAGTAGTCTCAGATTGATTATGAGTCAGTGACAAAGATAAATGGTTGATCTTCTTTACATTCTATAGTAATTTGTAAGGTCCAATATATGTTATTTTTTAAAAAAGAATATTTGCTTTATTATCTTGGCTCATATTCAATGTTTGTTTTTATGTTAAATGTGCTAGCAAGAATATATGAAGCTCACTGAGGATAATGAGCACTCAAGTGTCACATTGTTAGACACCAGAAATTGATGTTCAAGGTAAAAAAAAATTCTTGCCTGGTTTCTCTTTTCAGAGTCGATCAACACTTCTCCTTTTCAGAAGAAATTTCTGAGATAATATTCTGCAAAATTCTAAACATTTGCCTCTACCAATTAAATTCTAAACATTGATTTTGAAAAGTGAATTTCTTAACCATTCCCTTAAATGAAACTCTAAAATGATAACTGTCTATGTGGACTTTGCACATTCTCCCTGTGTCCACATGGGTTTCCTCCAGGTGCTCCAGTTTCCTCCTACAGTTCAATAATGCAGAGGTTAGAAGTTTGGTCATGCTAAATAGCCCATCGTGTCTGGGGATGTATAGTCTAGGTGGTTTAGCCATGAGAAATGCAGGGTTACAGGTACAGTGTGGGGATGTGGGATGCTTCTCGAATAGTTGGTGTGGACCCGATGGACAAATGGCCTGCTTCCATACTATAAACATTCTAAGATTCTCAGAATCATGAACCTATCTATTTTTGTCTTAAATATACTCAATGATTTGGCCTTGCATTACATAGACCCTATAATGCTAAGTTTACAAGCTCTAGTATGGTCCCTGCACATTGTTTATCACCTCAGTCTTATCCACATGAAATGTGATGCTTTGGCTGCAGTCAACAATGTGATGGATCAAAGCTCCCTGAGATTTGATGTTATCTTCAGTCAAGAAGTCAGTTCCTTATGAAATACAAGTAATGCTTGACTATTACGTATTCGTTGATCTTTGATTTTCTGAAAAAAAGCCACTCAATCCTCAAGTGGATGTGACTTTACGAGGACTGACATCTGTGATGCAATTAGAATAGGCATTTTAAGACTTCAACTGAACATATATTTACAAACATGAAAGAATACTGACAATGATAGAGTCATGGAGTCATTCAGAATGGAAACAGACCTGTCAGTCCAAACAGTCCATGTTCCCAAACTAAATGAGTCCCACCTGCCTGTGCTTGGCCCATATCCTTCCAAACCTTTCCTATTCATAAACTTATCCAAATGTCCTTTAAATGTTGTAACTGTATATCTGCATCCATCACTTTCTCTGGCAGTTCATTCCAAACACAAACTACTTTCTGTGTTTTCCCCCATGTTCTTTTTAAATTCTTCTCCTCTCACAGTTAAAAATCACAATTTTTGAACTCCTTCACCCGAGGAAGAAGAAAAATAACCCTTGACATTCATCATATCTATGCCACTCATGATTTTATAAACCTCAATAAGATCACCTCGTAACCTTCTCTGCTCCAGTGAAAATGTCATGGTAATACCTGTGTGTTCCCTAACACCATCACTTTACCAGTAATTCGGAATGAAGGCCAGGTTTGATCCCTGGAGAATAATCCATGGAACTGTAGCCACCAGCTACCTGCTCAGACTTTGATATTGGGAATTGTAGTGGTGTGGTTGCTGTCCATTCATGAGGAAATAGTAACCTGTAATTAATGAGGTGAAAACAAATAATAATGAAATGTTAAATAATGCAAATAAACATCACATTGCTCACTAGCAAGATTCTCATCTATAATTAGTCTCCCTTCTCTCAACATCAAGAATTTTAATTTTTTTCCATTCTCACCATATTTTCCAATTACCTTGCCATTGCCCATATTGTTCAGGGGCTGGGAACATATGGCCAATAATTACCACCTATAATGAAAACAAGGTTAAAGTATAGAAAAATGCAACATCGTTCTGCATTATTCTAAGGTGATAGTCTTGAAGATTTTAAGAGTCCTATATATTTTGAAAATAAACATTTATGGAGCTTGTTTGCCAATGTCTCTTCTTTGCTTTACATCAGCATTTTGATTAGACCTCATGTCTTTTCCATAAAAGGAAAAAAAATCACAAAACAAGTCACAAATCAATAAATTCTTACAAAAATATTTTCAGAAAATGTCAAATGCAAATATATGAACATCCTGTTGATTGCATCAGAATTTTTTTATTAGTGCAAGTGAGCTTGAAAATGATTCTAAGCATTAGGGATTTAAGTTTTGAGAAAAGTTTCAGAAATTTCCTTTTGAAAATAGACTTCAAGGTGACCTAATTTAAATTTTCAATATTATAAAAAGAATTGGCAATGTCAATGCAGGAAAATTTATCACTTTGATATCAGGGGATACAAGTTAAAGTGGGGAAGTTAGATGTGGGATTCCAAGATAGCTTTGAATGAAGAAGGTTGTTCAGATTATTTGAGTTCATTTTCCCAGGATACTAACCATAACATATTTCAATCTCAAGTATCTAGCTGCTTCCCAAATGATCACAGGTTTCTGACATTGATTACATTTGTATTGATTTTAGATTTTTGCCCCACTTAATTTAAAGTGCTATCTAATGTTCATAAGAAAGTGAGTCAGCTGGAACATTTCCAGTCAAGGACAATTTGAGTCCTGGAGTAAACTACCAAATTATCAAAGTGGAATTTATAAAAGGATTTGAGAGACAATTATAGTTTGGAAGTTGAAGTTGACATA
Source organism: Chiloscyllium plagiosum (assembly GCF_004010195.1). Taxonomy (NCBI): domain Eukaryota; kingdom Metazoa; phylum Chordata; class Chondrichthyes; order Orectolobiformes; family Hemiscylliidae; genus Chiloscyllium; species Chiloscyllium plagiosum. The sequence continues at coordinate 40,890,069 of NC_057724.1, forward strand.
ATTGTTATGGTGCAATGGGATGGGGTTTAATTACATGATTCAGAAAATTGTAAATTCTGCAGCAAATATGCTCCCTGCTTGTTGAACATCATGGTTTAAATTCCAGATGTTGATTTGCATCCTCTTGTAGATGGTGCATTAATTTCATTACCAAGGCAAATTTATGAATGTGCATTTCATAAAGAGAAGCAATAATAATTTTCCTCTAATTAATTACATTCACAGTGTTGTAATGCATTTTGTCCATTTTGAAATTCTGCATTGTTTAAATATTGTTTCCATGTTAGTTGCAAATTAGTTGGTATTGCTCTTAGTGCTTTTCTTTCACTTAGTTTGATAAAAGGGATGAAGAGGAACATCTGGAAATGACAAAGCATGAGAGCAAGATTGGCAATGCTCATTAATGTCGATATATGCGTATACAGGTTCAGACTACAGGGTGGGAATTGCCTCCAAAATCAGGCTTACCAGGAATCAAGTCCACAGATATGTCCTCTTTTTCAGGAAGACCTCTAGCCAGCCATCCTTTACACTGGTAATCCAGAGTCTCAGACTATTGTTCTGAGGATATGTGTTAGAATCCCACAATGGCAGATTGTGAAGTATAAATTCAATAAAAATCTGGAAATTAAAAGCTGGTATAATATCAACAGTATAACTATTAACAATTGCTAAAAATGTCTGTCTGATTCAACAATGCCATTTAATGAAGAAACATTTCCATCCTTACCTGGTCTGACCTTCTTGTGATTCCAGACTCATAACAATGTGTTTGACTTTTAACTCCCTACTGTTTGGCCTAGCATATCACTCAGTTCAAAGACAAATAGAGGCAGGTAATAAATATTTGCCCAGGCAGTGATACTTGCTTTTAATGTACACATTTCTAAAAAATTATCAATGATTGTCAAAATTAATAAGCAACTTACAGCCCATTTATTCCAGGTTACCTGAGCGGGTATGATCCACCAAATTTCCATTTACTATTATATTAATTACATGACAAATGGTATTGTTCCACATGGTTAACACTTTCACCCTTTTTCCCACTTGTCCCATAAATAGTTATATGATGATGTGTTTGTCATGTTTCTCAAGGGAAGGTATTGGTTATCATTGATCACACCACAGGCCCAATATAATAACACGATGATGTAATGATCAATGAAAGCTTGTATTTCAGCAATGTCCAGTCGGTGAATGACCACCACACTTATCCTAAAGTTTAGCCTTTTCATGCCCAGTCAATGACATGTTTCCAAAGAAGAGTGCACATTCAGGACCCAAAAGGTTACCAGGAGAATATTGTTGACATGTTGTAGCAATCTTTCAATTGTTTGGATACATTGAAGATACTTCACAGCAAAGCTTCTTGTCAAAATTTCAAAAGCTGACTAATAATTAGGAAGATTTCCAAAGGTCAAAGTTAGAATTAAGACATAGAAACTGACCAAAAGGATGTCACTGTAGAAATTTCAGTGCAGACTGGTATACCAGATACAAATACAAGAGATATTCCACCAAGTTTCTGGGCTGCTCTTAAATTAACAAAAACAGAAACTTCTGAGAAAAAACTCAGCAGGTCTGGCAGTATCTGTGGAGAGAGACCAGAGTAAACTTCTATATCCAGTGAAGAAGGGTCACAATTTCTGTGTTTGTTTCTGATTTCCTGCATCTGCAGTTCTTTGGTTTGCTGCTCAGAACGCAGATGCAGATAACATTAAGAACATACTTCCAACAATTGAATGTTATACCCAGGTCCATTTTTTAATGCTCATCCTTCATGAAGCCTTACTGTATTCTACAGTAGAAAGTTCAAATACAATATAGCTGATTGTTATCCCCTTTCTCTCTACCATGTGATTGACCATAAGATTAGATTACTTACAGTGTGGAAACAGGCCCACACTGACTCTCCGAAGAGCAACCCACCCAGACCCATTCCCCTACATCTACCCCTTCACCTAACACTACGGGCAATTTAGCATGGCCAATTCACCTAACCTGCACATTTTTGGACTGTGGGAGGAAACCGGAGCACCCGGAGGAAACCCACGCAGACACGGGGAGAATGTGCAAACTCCACACAGACAGATGCCTGAGGCGGGAATTGAACCTGGGTCTCTGCGCTGTGAGGTAGCAGTGCTAACCACTGTACCACCGTGCTGCCCACACTGTGCCACCCTGCCAGCCACAATTTCACTAATTTCAGAATATGTACATTGATGAAGTTTACAATGTCTAACTTCTGATCTCTTTATTGTGTTTCCTCTGTGATGAATGCAAATGTGTTGGCTATCTGCCAGGTCTTGCCTGGATTAAATGTTCTAACAGAGTTTAGGGGCCTGATAGCAGACCCATGTGGATGTCCAGAGCCTGCACAGCAGTTACTTGTGCAACCTCCAATTGTCCATCTCTGTGCTTGTCATCCTATAAAGAATAGAGCTTAGGCTTCTAATGCTACAAACCCAATCAGAAGTCTGGACTGATGCCAGGATGGCAGCTCCATCAGGCATGTTGTGAGCTGCTAAGGAAGGCAGGTATGTATAAAAGTCTCCTTGACATGAAGGTCCGCTGGCTGCAATGAAGCTATAAAGTAAAAGTCCCAAAGCCAGGACAGCCTTTTGATTGGTTGGAAAATAAGAAAGTCTATATACATATGGACAGCAGTCTTTCACTCTCACAGCTTCATTACTGAAGCCTGAAGCTTCTAGATATTTTGGGCCCTTGCTTGCCATTGGGGTGGCAAATACAGTCATAGAGTAAGAAAAATCTATAGCATAGAAAAAGGTCTTTTGGTCCATCAAGTCTACACCAGTCAAAAACAACATTCTAAAATCCTCATTCCTTTTTCACCACAAGGTTTAAAACTTTGTATGTCTTGGCAGCATAAGTACACACCTAAATATTTGTTAAATGTTATGATCATTTGTGCATATACAGTCCTCACAGGCTGTGAGTTGCAGATTCCTATCATCCTCTAAATAATTGTTTCTTTTCTCTCACATGTCCTCCTGCTCCTACCTTAAATCCAAGTCCTTCAGCGCTTGATCGCTGCACAAGAAGAAATATTCCTCCCTACCTACCCCATTTATTCCCCTTATATTTTATACATCTCAATTATGTCCTGTCTCAATGTCCTTTGCTAAAAGGTAAACTACCCCAGACTATTCAATCTCTCTTCAAAACTAAAACTCTCCAGCAAAGACAACATTCCAGTAAATCTCCACTGCACCCTCTCCAGTGAAATCACATTCCTTCTGTAATGTGGATTCCAAAACTATATATAACACTCTGGCCTAACCAATGTTTTATACTGTTCCAGCATAACCTCCCTGATCTTAAACTCTGTGTCTCTTCTAATGAAGGCAAGTATCCCATATGTCATCTTTACCACTTTATCCACCTGTCCTGCTTGGTGGACTTACACACTGAGGTTTCTCTGATCCCTGGTACCCATCATGTATTCTGTCACCTTGTTTGGCCTACCCAGATGTCTCATCTCAATTTATCTGGATTGAATCCAGTTTGCGACTGATCAACCAATCTGACCAGCCCATCTATATTCCCCCCGTAATCTGGGGATATTCTCCTTACTATTTACCACCCCATCAATTTTCATTCTGCCTGATCAATCTTTCTACATTCAAGTCTAAATCAATAAGTACACCACATAGAACAAAGGCTGCAACACTGATCCTTGTGGAATCTCATTGGACAGCAGCTTTAGGCAGTAGATATCAAATGGCTACCCCAACACCAATATCAGTTACAATGAAAATCAACCTGTTCAGACATATTATCACACACCTCCATGGCATGGTGGGTTTTAAAGGCAAACCTTGCAGCTCTGAAATAGGAACACGACCATTGCATTACAACAGCTCCAATTATTTTTAATTAAGCAGCTTGAATAGGTTACAATGCACCTCCATAGCAGGTGGGACTTGAATCCAAACTTCTGGTCCAGATGTAGGGATATTTCCACACTGCTGCAAAACCGTTAGCTAAATTGGGACCATTGACGTCAGTTAAATACTGGGCGTGGTGCAAAATGACCCGTAACAAGGCCGGAATTGGACTAACTGGTTCTCCACTTCTGTGGAGCAAGAAGCTGACCGGGTTACCAGCCTGGTCCTGGAAAATATCCTATAGACAATGCCTTAGAAAGTCATCCTGATGAAGTTACTGTTTATTTCAACCCAATCTGCATGTGATTGGGAAGATTCAGTTGAAATAGAAGCCTGGTAGGATTTTGATGGCTTTGTACGAACTTGTGCTGGCTCCTGAGATGACACTGCAATTGTTTTATTCAAGGTGTGCATTTAACAAGTTGTAAGACCATATTTATCTTTAAATAGGACAACAAGAAATCAATAAACATAGCATTTACCGCCTTGTCATAATTTATATGGAAACAGGAAGCTTAGAGGTTTTCTGGACAGAAGGGATTGAGAAGGTATAGTAAGCAGCCGAGCAACAGGGATCTATGGACACTGGACTTCCTAGGATTTTACTTGATTCATGCACTGTTTTGTTTGGCAAAATGATTACTGGATATGATTTTTGGTCATCTTCAGATAGCTCTGTCTCTGGCAGCAGAACCTATGGTCACTGTATATTCTTTGATATCTTCCAAAGCCATATATCTCTCCTTGGTCCTTTTGATGACTGTCTCCATCTTTTCCAAAGAGTTTTTTGGTCCTCAATACCATCAGATCTGAAATCCTACAGTTGTCCTCTTTTTGTCAGCTGCTGCCTTTCTTGTGCTCAGGCGATTCCTTAATTTTATTTGGAAATCTCCTATCCATGAAGTCAATCCGCTGCACTGCCTGAGCACTCAACCTCCCTGCAACCTGCTCTGAACTGATGGCCCCTGTCTATGGCTGAGCTCTCTCTGTACTATTTCATAGGGCTCACCTGATTTGTTGCAGCAGCCATAACTGGCTCTTAACCATGCAACTATCACAGGTCAAAAGTATGTATATGGCCAAAGTGTGAACATAGTCCCTAGTGAAGTGTTAGTGCTTTCTTTAAAGACTTATTGCTGCATTGGGTGGGGATGCTTCTGAGGCTGTCCTGTCTCTATCCTGGTGAAACTCTCCAGCACTGCTAACTGGCACACTATTTGCCCGTTACTTTCATCCCCATGCACATCACTTCCTGTATCCAGTGAGCCAAACAATAGCGTCCAAGCAGCCAATTAGCCTAAGCTGATTTGTTTCTCCTGGCGGTGCTATAATTACTTTAAATTATATTAAATTCATTTTAAATTAGTTTAAATTCCATCAATTATGGCAGAGTAGTACATAGCAGAGTTGCTTCAAATGATTGCTTTACCAAGGACAGATCAAAGCAGTCAATTGATCCCAATTAAATAGTAAGGCCATGAGCATTAAATCAGTCAGCTAAATAATGTCTAATTTCCTGAGAATCCTATTCTTGTGTGAAGCTAGAGGATGTTCTATTCTAGTCATGTATCCATTATCTCACTTGATTGTGTGATTTCAAGTACTTGCCCTTGAATGGTTCCATTCCTACTTTAATACATTCAACATGGCAACTCCAACGATAGTATAATGGGGGAGGAGGAACTAACATCTCATGGATTCCCCAAGGAACTATTTCCAAATCCATTTCCTTTTATGTGTGTTACTTTCCATTTGCAGCTCAAAGGTAAATTTTAATATGCATATTGACCTGGTTTAATTCTCCACCTCTGCTAATGAGATCTCAATCACTTCAACCATGTTGTCAACCTGCTTATCCAGCATTGCCTTTAACATAACATTCTTAAGCATAGTATTGAAAACTGAAGTAAGACATCTTCTCACTCACCTTTAGTTCCATTTCCTTTTCAGCCTGAACCAAAACATTTATGATTTTAGTGTGCTCAACGTTCAATCTGCCCTGAATGTTAAAATCCATATTCTCTCTACCCCTTGAGAGTTCATACTTCCATCTCATAACATTTCCAGGTGCTGGTTGCATTTCAAACTTTTTACTGCTGAAATATTTATGCATACTTTCCCTCACTTTCAGATTTTGCTGCTTAATGCTGGTCTAATTCCTGGATGTCCAACCTTTAATTCTGGATGTCCAAGAATCTGTTGTGCATAAGCTGTCTAGTAGTACATTGTATTGCATTGCCCTTGCTTATTTTTAATGGCTCCATATTTTCTAATGAATACATTCCATAACATGTTTTCATCTCCAGGGTCTTGCCATACTCAACTTTTGAGTTCTTCTCCAGCCTTTTAGTATGCCTGCCCATCCAACACCCTTCTCACCAATCCTAACTTTGGCTTTCTGTGTATTCCTCCCTGTAATCTCCCATTATTGCATCTAGAACATTTAGCCATCTTACTTTCACTCTTTGAAATTGATTCTTTACATCTGTCTCTCCACTTTATCCAGTTTTCTATCCACTTTTAAAAGCTGTCTCAATACCCTTTATTTTTTAATTAGGCATGGGATGTGGGTGTCACTGTCTGGTCTGCCATTTATTGCCATCCAAAGTTTCCTTTGAGAAGTTGGGGATTAACTGCCTTCTTGAACCATTGTAGTCCATGTACTGTAGGCACATCCCCAATGCTGTTAGGGAGAGAATTCCACAATTTTGATCTCATGATAATACAGGAATGGTGATATATTTCCAAGTCAGGATGGAGAGTGGCTTGGAGGGCAATTCTCAGGTGATGGTGTCTTTGTCCTTGTGGATAGAAATGACTGAAAAGTGCTGTCTATGGATCTGTGGTGAAGTTCAACAGCGTATTTTGTAAATAGTACTCAATGCTGCTAACGAGCTTCAGTGACTGAGTGAGTGGATATGGTACCAATCAAGCGGGCTGCTTTGTCCTATATGGTGTCAAACATCTTGAGTGTTGACACCATCCAGATGTCAATACTCTTAACTAGGCTTTCTGTCACTCATAGTAATCTCTCCCTTCAGAGCTGTGCATCTGTTTTCAGTGTACTTATTTTTGAAGTGCATTATAATTTAAAACAAAATTGAAATGTACCATTTAAGTTGTTGTTTCCTTTCTAAGGGAGCTTCCATTGTCTTTGTTTAATGACTGTACATCAGCAGTTTTGTTATGCTTCACTGAAATCTGATGTATTAGATTGGAATTTAGAGTTACAATGAATGCTGTGCTGCTTGTGCATTATAAAGCAATAACATTTGCATGCTATTGGGGTGCCAGATGTTATTTGCTATCAAACTGTTTCTTAAAGATGATGGCTTTATGGCACTGAATTACCTAATAATATTCACTGAATAAATGGTCAATCTTTTTTGTCAAGTGCCATTTTTTTAACCATTTCATGAATCTGGAGTTGCACTGGAAATGATAGACTGTTTGATTGTGTTGTCACGTGAGCTGCTATTTTGGTAAACTGCAACCTTAGATATTTTCTATTAAAAGGATAATAAAATGGCTGAGAAGGGCAAAGAAGAAAAAGTTTGCCTGGACGCTAAATTGAACATTATCCTAAGCACAGCTATCTGAGAATTATTGAAAGCTGAAGTTTAGTGGACTAAGCAAGGGGGCTATGAGATAACAATGTTATCTAATTGATCAAGATTTCGAGATATAACAACTATTCAAACTGTATTATTAGTAATCAAAGTTAATGCAGTTTTTTCATCTGGATGCTTCCGGATGTTAGTAATACTGGTCACTTAGTGACCACACAAATATGAAAATGTATTATTTGGTAGGGCCAGCAATTTCTATGTTTTTGTCACGGATCACCACTATCAAAATAATCATAACAATTTTGCAGAACTGCGGGCTTTCCAAAGGTCCAAAGGGACATCTGTTACCCCTGTCTGGCCACTATAACCCCTGTGTACAATATTGTTTATTGTTCTGAAAGTGTTATGTGAACCACAAGTTAAATCTCATCTCAAACAACATTTATTTAGACTTTTTCTCAAGTTAAATATGTAAAATTGGGTTCAACCAATTTACGGTAAATGAAAGCTGGCAGTAACAATTGTTAAATTTAGCTTTATGTCTTTAAAAGTAAAAATAAGTGAGTGCTGAAGTGCTGAACAAATGACACAGATGCAGCCCTGAACTTCCTGATCTTTAAAGACTATAAAAAAAAACTGCTCTCTAGTGCACTGAAACCAATAAGGGAGCATTCATGTCAGATATGTTCCAAATCAATATGTTCAGACATGTTATTACACATCTTTGGAATGTGTCAGACATGCACCTTGACCTCCTGGTCCAGAGATAAAGGGGGGAAATACTATCACCATGCCATAAGAAACCCCAAGATTTAGCTCACATTGAATTTGGTTCTTTTTACCAATCACATTGGCCTAGAGAGATATTTTCTAATCACCATATTTGGAGATGTTATTCGACACCTAGGGAGCAGGTGGGACTTGAAACGAGGCTTGCTAGCTCAGAAGTAAGGACACAGACATTGCACCAGATTTTATAACAAGCTGTCTGCCAGCTGGGAAAATTTAAAGAGTGAACGTTGAGTATTCCTAGTTTCAGTTTTTGGTGCAGAATTTGAATTTATGTGACTGGAATCATTTCAAATTTTCTGTGTTTCAAGGCCCTCATTTATGTGGCCTATTTACATCGTTTGACTGAAGTATTCAGCTTACAGCTGCGTGGATGTCTCTGCCCTATATAAACTGTATCAACATCCAGCTGATAGGCAATCAGTTGTGTTGAATATAACAGATGGATAGCTGCTTCCCATGACTTCCATTAGTTTCTCTCTCTACAGATGCTGTCTGACCTGCTGATCTGTGATTTCTGCTTTTATCTATTAAAGGCATATCATGTCCAATCCAGTTTATTAGACTCATTTTCAGCATAGAGGGCTAGTTAAAGTAATGTAGATTAGATGTAAATATGGACTTTCAAAAGATATTTGATAAAGAACCACAGAATAGACTTATTCAGAAATAGAAACATACGGTATTAAAGGATTGATATTAACTTCAAGGTATAATTGGCTAAGGGATAGTGGCAGTGTAGTAATGAAAGGATGCTTTTCAGGCTGAGAAATATACAGTGGGGATCCCTAGAGTTCAGTATTAAGATCCATTATTTTTCATGTTATGATTCCAAACATACACCATAAAAACATAATTTCAAAGTTTGAACTTGATTGAGAGTAAATAATGAGTAGGACAGCAGCAGATTTCAAGAGAATATAAACTGACTGATGAAATAGACAGTCACACAAAAATGCAGATCAATGTGCAGTGACAGTTACAGCATAAGGAGACAGTAAAACTTAAATACTACTATTATGATGGAATACAAGAGCAGAGAAAGCACAAATCTTTGAAGGTGTCAGCTGCACTTAACAAGGCAGTCAAAACAGCGTATGGAATACTTGGTTTTGTATAGGTGTATGGAAAACAAAACAAAGGAAACCACATAATTACATTAAAATTTAGATTCAATTTGATTGCTTTTGAAGAGCTAGTATATGCATAATGGAACAACTGGCCTCTTTCTCTAGTATAAGGTATGGTTCTGATCAACATAGTTGTGGCTTTCTGGTTCTTGTTGTTTTTGAGCACATAACTGGTCACTTTTATGGAATCTTTGAAAGTCCAAAAGTAAGAGTATTTTTGAAAGCCAGTTTCTACATGTATGTTTGTGGCTCCCATATTATTTGAACTGCTCTCTGACATCAGAATTCAGTAAATATATACTGATTGTGAACTGCTGGCTCAAAATTATCCACATTCCATCTTCAAACATGGATGTGACCCTGCTGAATTTCAGGGCCTTTGACTTTGAGATACTTCTGTATTATTGACCGCTACTGGGAAGTTCATGCATGGATCATGAGTGAACAGTATTGGGTAGAACAATGATGTCCCTCAAGCCTCCTGATTATGCAATATCTGAACACATACTTAATGAGGAATGATTGGAGCCACGTACCAACAAAAACGATTTGATGCATAGCATCATAACCTGGTGTGAAACCAGTATTTCCAGGAGTACAGTGTGAGTAAATAATGTAGCATAAAAAAGGCTTCTATTTACTTCTACTAGTAAAAATGGACCAGCAATCATTCACAAAAAGCCCTTCAAACAACAAATTTTGGAATAAATTTCTTTTTATAAAATATTTTCAGTGTTTTTACAGAGATTAGTTACAGGGCTATTAAGAAAGGGATAAGTGAATAAAAAGAGATATTGATCAGAATGTCCCAAAATATTAAGATCATACAAATTAAACTTTTATTTACAGACATCAATAAATACATATTAATTCAATTCAAAATAAAAATTATGATGTTCTACCACCTAATAAAACGTTTAATAATATGGTTATATTTTTTAGTGTCAGACCCTGTCTGTTTCATTGCTGCAAAATGTATGCTACATTATAGAAATCAGACAAACAACTGATGTAAAAACAGCCATAAACTGCCGAGCTAGAGAATGTGGGTGATAGTGACTGTGTGTGATATTGGATGTGAATGGGATGAATTGTGTATATAGTTGTGTGTGTGAGATTGTGAGCTTGGGTATCAGTGAATGAAAAAAAAAGTTTGTGTGCTTGTTTGTGGACTTGCACAAGTGTGAAAACCAGATTGTAATGTGCTTGGGTGTCACTGATTGATTCAGAGTGGCTTTGGGTCAGTTCAGTGATTCCTGATTGTAATAACTGCAAATATAGTTAATTTAACTGACATCATTTAAGAACAGAGGAAGACTGCATCTGACAGAGCATAGCAAACATTGTAGTTGTGATGAAGCCAAGTCAAATGTCTCTGGATTTTGCTTCCACTTTACCATGCACAAGGCTTGCCCTCCCTCAGCGCTCTCAAGATTTATCTTAAGGATAATTAAGCTTCTATTCACTTTTAATCTAATGCACTGAAATAATATTACAGATAAACTAACAACTGCCTTCAATTCCCAGTGTTCCAGATAGTCCAGATAATTTCTAATAGTCAGGTCTGCAATTGGTTATCTAATTAACTAACCATTCTTTTCTGTTATGGGATCTCACTATCCATTTACTGATCTACCACTGTTACAACCACTTCATTATAGGACCACAATCACAAACAAAAATCAGAATTTGTTTATAAGATTCTGATTAGATTCTTTCTCAATCTTGAATTCAACAATAATTAAGCTTATTCCATATATTCCAATTCAATTTTTCCACATACATTGTGCATCTTGACCCTTCATTTTTTTCTTCCTTAAATGCACCGACATCTTGCTAGAGTACCAGTCCACAGTAATGAACTATCTTTAAAGTTCTTACTCTACATTCTGTTAGGGCCACTCTGCTCCAGACCTTATTACAGCCTTGGTCCAGACACAATCAAAAGAACAGAAACCTAACAGTAAGGTGAGAGTAACTGCCCTTAACATCAATTTGTCTGAGTGTAACACAAAGCAACCCTAGTAAAACTCTCCATGTCATATCGATTACAAACAAAGATTGATGTGTTACAATCATATAGAATTTGTGTTATTGATCTTTGAATTCCATCAGTTCATTTAATACATGGGACCATCATGGATGAAAACGGTTTTTAAAAGGTACCAATAAACAGTGACTTAAAATGGCCACTGACATCACCCGTCACACACAGGTTAGCCAGGTTTCATGAAACTGATGTGGATTAAAATCTATAGACTGTCCAAGCTGATGGCCATCAAAGGCAATGAACAAGTTACCCACCCAACTTCCAACTCCTATTGAATTTGCACAACTATGAAAATCTTTACTTGTTGATGATTTAAAATTCCCTCCAATGATCAAACCTGGACACAATAAACTCATTTATCAGTTTGTGTTTCAAGGAGCTCAGTGGCAGACTGACAGGAGTTTATTTTACTCCAGTTACGAAAACAGGAAAGAAGACTTTTTTCCATCTCTCAGTGTGAAGCACCTGGTAGCAACACTGACTGGAAAGAAACAGGTGGCATAGTGGCTCAGTGGTTAGCACAACTGCCTCACAGTGCCAGGGACCTGGGTTCAATTCCACCCATGGGCAACTGTCTGTGTGGAGTTTGCACATTCTCCCCAAGTTTACATGGGTTTCCTACCATAATCCAAAGATGTGCAGGTTAGGTGGATTGGCTTTGCTAAATTGTCTCATGATGTGTAGACTAGGTGGATTAACCTTGAGTAAATGCAAGGTTCCAGGGATGGGGTAGGTCTGGGTGGGATACTCTGCAGAAAGATTTGTGCAGACATGATAGGCCAAATGGCCTGCTTCAACACTGCAGGGATTCAATGAAACAGGATGTAAAAAATAACTGCAATTTTCACTGCTTTTTGAAAATCCACAAAACTAACTAACACATCACAATCTCAGGTCATTGATGAAGCAGCTGAAGATACTTAGGCCTCAAGGACATTCAGTGGATGCCAAACAATATACTTTTTCAATCTTCCTGTTCTACTGGACACAATGCCTGGATTCTTGGCGCAGTAGTCCTGAAGATTGGAGTCTTGGCAGCAGTGGTGGCCACATCAGTGACTCTTGGCTGTGTAGCAAGGCATTAGTGGCAGCAGACTCTGGATCTCCTGGGGCATTGGTGTTGTCATTGCTATTCCCAGAGTGGGACTCCTTGAGGATTGCAACACCTTGCAAAGACCTCGCAGAAACCCTGGGTGAGATCCCAATTTGAATCAAAGATGAAATCTTAACTCTTTTAACTTTTTTTTCCTATCCTTAGTAGAACTCAAAATTGCGCTGGATTGTGGTGACAAAACACTTTTCACTGAATCTTCAAGATTTTTAATGACAATAAATCATTCATTCATTTATTTACTCCCTTTTAACTTTGTACATTGTGTGTGAGATTTCAAATGACTGAATAAAGCTACAGGATTCATGCCATGTCTTTATTATTTCTTCAGGGTTAGCAGGTATTAGACTTATTCCTTTTTAACACAAGGAAATTGGCTGCTTACTGGTAATGATTTAAAAAAAACTTTAGCTACATTTAAATTGGAGAAAAGTAAAATTTGTGCTGAAAAGAACTTTGTTGGAAGGTTGATAAGAGGGAAGCTGGTTCACCCCTTGTCATCTGGTTATATTAGTTTTAGTTACTGAAGGCCAATCATCTTAGGTTCAGGACATTACTACTGGAGTTCCTCACTGCAGTAACTTAGGCCTAAGTATCTTCAGCTGCTTCATCAATGACCTTCCCCTATCCCTAGGTCAGAGCTGGGAATGTTTGATGATTGATTGTGTAATGTTCAGCACAATTTGCAACTGTTCAGAAACTGAAGCTGTGAAGCAAGACCAGGATTGGGCTGATGAACAGCATTTGTAGGTAACTGCCAGGCAATGACCATCTCCAACAACAGAAAACCTCACAATCTGCTCTTGACATTCAATGGCAATACTATTGCTAAATCCCCAGTATCAAAATCCTGGGGGTTGTTTATTAACTAGAATCTTTTCTGATCCAAGTAATGAATACTGTGACTGCAAGAGCAGGTTAGACGCTGGGAAATATGCAATCAGTAACTCACTTCCTGTCTCCTAAACTGTCCATCATCATAAGGCAATAGTCTAGAGTGACAGAATATTCTTCACTTGGCTTGATGAGTACAGCTCCAACAACACTCAATAAACTCAAAACCATCCAGGACAAAGTAGTCCATTTAACTGGCACCACATTTATCACATTAAATATGCACTCTCTCCACCTCGATGCTGTGTGTACCATATAAAAGATGTATTACAATATCATGTCAAGCTTCCTTTGATGCCAACCCATAAACCTATGGCTTATACCACTTACATGGATATTTGGAATATTGCAAATTCTCCACAAAGTCACACACAATCCTGACATGGAAATGTAATGCCATTCCTTTATTTGTTGCTTGGTCAAAATTCTGAATATCCCTCCCTAAAACCATTACAGCTGTAGTGGCACATGACTGCAGTTGTTCAGGAAGGCAGCTCACCATCTCTTTCTCAATGGTAATTGGGGATGGGCAACATCTGCTAGCCTTGCCAATGATACTCACATCCATGAATAATTTTACTCAAAATAAGTTAATGTGTACACCTAGAAAGTGAGTGTTGATAGGCTAACTAAGTGGAGGGTTATCATAGTTCTGTCGTGACTTCCAAAGTAAGCCAGGAATGCATTTTCCCAAAAGCATTGCTGAATATCAACCAAAAGCAGGAATCTTGGCTGTTTTACTCTTTCATATTCCAGGGGCAGGAAAGCCAATTACATTGCTCCCAAATGCAGCTGGTATTAGTTCACACAAATCTAAGGTTAGAGATCAATCTTCCTGAAGTTTCTGATTTAGAAATACTTCCAATAATTCACAATCTATACTGACACTCATGGTAATATGTTGCAACATCTCTCCAGCTTTTTTAAAAATCAATACTCAGTGCAATTAGATACAAGGGTATTGGCGATGATCAATCCTGATAAAGTGTTTACTGGAGTGGAGCACACAGATAATTGATCTCTGATACAATATTTATTGTGGTCAAATACATGGGAACAGCAAGTGATTGTAAACTGATACAATCCTCTATGTTGTTAGAAATCCAAACTTGTAGATGATCAATCCATGGTACAGTCCTGCAACAGCGCTTGGTGCAGTCAGATATACTGCCATGAAATTCCCAACCTGATGCAATATTTACTGCAGTCAGAAACATGTAAATGGCAGGTGATCAATTCCTGATTAGTATTGATGTAATATATTTTGAAACTGCTGGCAATTGATCACTGATACAGTGCTTACTATGGGGAGATATACCAAATATGCAAGAAACTAACTCCTGATATGGAGTTTATTGCTGATGTAAAGTAGCTGTGGGGTGATCAATCTTGATATTGTTTACTGCAGGCAGTTAAACACACAATTGCTCCAGGAGGATCAACTGTAATACAATATTTATTGTACTCAGCTGAACAGATGATGCAAATAGATGAGTTATTGGGTCTATAGGAAATGGATTTGAGCTGGGAAATGACAGGAATTGATTAGATTTTGAACTCGGACAATCTAGATGAGAAATAAGATGAATGAGATCAGAAATAATGAAATGCTGTTGCGCTGGTGAATATTCTAAAGCTACCTAAAATCTCTAAATTTGGGTGTGAATTAATATGTTCATTGCAATGAAATATTATGTGGGATCTAGCTGGAGTAGAAAGCTATCACTTGTCAATTCAGCAGCAATCAAAGGTAATTAATTGTATGAAGCACCTTGAAGCATTCAAATATATTCAGTAATTAGAAATAAATAATAGTTGAGACTTTTGACTGCAATTAAATGGTTATTATTGGAAAGTGTCAAAGCTGGGTAACAACATGATAATAAAAATAAAATACTGCAGATGCTGAAATCAGAAATTAAAATGGAATATGATGGAGAAACTCAGCAGTTCTGAATTGTAGAGTTTCTCCAGCACTTCCTGTTTTTATTTCAAGTATTAAAATGATTTCTTTGGGTGGTGGACTGCTCCATAGTGTAGGTTCACAAGTGGAAGTGACCACTTGGTTTCCATTATGCAAAGAATAGTATCCTGAAGATGTGCTGTATGGATTTTTCTTCTATTCACTCAAGAGAAAAAGGTTTCAATGGCTTGGCCAATATTTATTGCCTATTCCTAATAGCCTTGAGAAGGTCAAAGTGAAGAGCCTTCTTGAACTCTTGCCATCTATTTTCATGTAAGTACACCCAGAATACTATTAGGGACGGACTTCCAGGATTTTAACCCAGTGACAGTGAAGGAATGGCAATATATTTCTAAATCAGGATGGTGAATGGCCTGCAAAAGAGCTTGAAGGTGGTACCATCTGCTTCTTGATGGTAATGCTCCACAACCTGAAGGGTGCTGCCAAAAGAGGCTTAGTGAATGCCATATCTCATCAACTGGCCTTATATATTAAACGTTTAAACAAGACATTTAATTGGAAAAAGGATAGTGAATTAAAATGGCTTCCAATTTCTGTCTGTGTAGCCAGCCATATGTTATGGATCTACAGAAACCCAACACTGACAATAATCCACCTGGAGGTGTGAAACTTATCATGACTTGAAGATGCCGGTGTTGCACTGGGGTGTACAAAGTTACAAATCACACAACGCCAGGTTATAGTCCAACTAGTTTAATTGGAAGCACTAGCTTTAGGAGTGCTGCTCCTTCATCAGGTGGTTGTGGAGTGCACAATTGTAAGACATGGAATTTATAACAAAAGTTTACAGTGTGATGTAACTGAAGTTATAGACTGAAAAATATCTTGATTGTTTATTAAGTCTGTCATCTGTTAGAATGACCGTGATAGTTTCACTTCTTTCATATGTAAATCACAAAGCTTTTTTAAAAAGTTACATTCTCAGGTTAACTGTAACAATTAGTATCAGTGCAGATAATATGTTGAGATATTGAACGTGTTAGCCCCCGTGTTCCCTGTGCGTGCCATAATATTTAGATTGATTCTAATCTAAAAAGTGAGTTAACGTTCTTACATAGATTCATGCAGTTTTTGAGCAAAGTACAATGTGACTCTGCAAGTACAAATTCGCCCCACAAACATATATGTGTATGTGTGTTTTTGTGTGTATGTGTCTGGGGTGGGGATTGTGAGTGTCTGTGAGACAGTGTATATGTGTGTGTAAGTGTAAAGTGTCTAAGTCTGTGAGAGGGTGCATGTGTGAGTGTGGGAATATGTGTGTCTGGAGGAGTGTGTGTGTCTGTGTCTGTGTATAGGTGTGCGTGTGTGTCTACAGTGCAATGGTGGTCACCTGTAATGTGACATGAACCCAAGGTCCCGGTTGAGGCCCTCCCTATGGGTACCGAACTTAGCCATCAGCCTCTACTCGGCCACTTTTTAGATTAGAATCAGTCTAAACACTATGACACAGACAGGGAACACAGGGGGCTAACATCCTCAATATCTCAACATCTTATTTGCACTGACACCAATTGTTACAGTTAACCTGAGAATGTAACGTTTAAAAAAAGATTTGTGATTTACATATGAAAGAAGTGAAACTATTATGGTAATTTAACAGATGAGAGACTTAACAAACAATCAAGGCATTTTTCAATGTATAATTTCAGTTACATCACACTGTAAACTTTTGCTATAAATTTTGTGTCTTACAATTGTGTCCTCCACAACCACCTGATGAAGGAGCGGCGCTCCGAAAGCTAGTGCTTCCAATTAAACCTGTTGAACTATAACCTGGTGTTGTGTGATTTGAATCTTATCATGGTTGAGGATTGATCATTCAAAGGTTAATAGCTGGAATGTTTAAAGAATATTACCTCAGCTATCACAATAGACAAGTGCAAGCTGGGCCAGACATATTCTGATCAATGGTCAACTACCAACCTGGAGAGAGGTCATATGATGCAAGCGTTTTTGTGAAAGTTTGAACTTGGTTTTGAACAAAAAATACATAAAGACATAACTCAGTCAGTAAGTAAAACAAGGAGCTTAGGTGGTATTTTGTGGAGCGAATAAAAGATGTTCCTGCAGTTTTATAGCAGAAACAACCTCTACTGAATACTATTGGTTTTCTACACCTGCGTTTTGTCGAAGAAAAGGGATATTTCAGTCAAAACTTCAAACCAATTACTTCAGCCAAAGAAAAATTGCCTGTGCAATTGTTTTTTTCTGAATGCTTGAGGAACTATATGTTTGTGTACATGAGCAGGGAGCAGGATGTATTAGTACATTTTGAAATAAGTTTCACCAAACAGTGAGTTTTAGTCATAAAATGAACTCTTAGGCTTTGATAGTATCTGTTTGGCATTATTCTTACAAATTGTCCACACTAAATTGGCAATACAATGTTTTATTTGAAAACTGAGAAACCTGTTGCAGTCAAACCAGGAGTGGAAAAAGAGAGAATAAAGAAAGGTTATTTTTCTTTGCCTGTTAGTAATAGCATGTGCTCTGTAACCCAGCAACAATGGTACCTTCAGGTAAGGAAATTAGAAACTTGAAAAACATGCATGGAAGACTGGTGTGCTTCTCTCATTGATAAAGTAATCACAGTTGCCTTGATAATATGAATCTATGAATTTCCCAATTATTGGAAAGACAAAATTAAACCTATGAAAAAACTGTGAATATTTTCCACAAATAAATGGAGCAACGCAGAGAATAAACAAAAGCTCCAGCATCTTGTTATCATTTTATTTTGATGCAGAAATGCTTCACCATCAATCAGAGTTTAAAAGAAACATTGTGATTAAAAGTCAGGATGCAGAAAAAGATAGTTAAAAGTAGAACACACAGTGGGATCAAAATGAGTTGGAATACTTAGTAGGGCCAGGAAAATCTTGCAAAGTGCAAAAAAAATCCAGTTGATCCTCATTAAGTGATATATAGGGTCCAACTCTGCTTTCCGATGTGACCCTGTTGCATCACAGATAACAATTTTGATACATAGACAATGTAATATCCTTACAGCTGAAATACGTAAACACAATCCTCATTCATGACATTGCAGATAACTGAGGTGCTATGACAACATTATGAAGTGTCCCATAATCTCTGACAGCTGATAGCTGCTGACAGGCTTCCAGCATCTGAAAACTAGTTATCACCATTTAGGATGGACACTTCTGTGGGCAATATTCCCAAAACTCTTTATTTTTGCCTTCAGTATACCATTTAAAAATATAATTTCAAACTCAAATAGAATGAATAAGATATTTCTGAAGAATTTCATATTTGATATGTTTAAATCATAGTTCATATTTATATATCGTTCTATACTTCCTATTATATAGATACTACAGCTTTGTACCTTTAGATTAGCTTTTCTCTTGTTCTGTTTTCCCCTCAGAGTGGCAGTTTACCTTTTAATTTCTTTCGGAGTATTTCAGCATCAAAATAATAACAGAACTTGATTATTTTTAATTGTTCAGTTTATTGAGAATAATGTGAATTAAGAAATATTTAGAGTGTCTGCGCTCTAAATAAAAGATTCAGCCTCAAACTAAAAACATACTTTAGTTGATACAGTTGAACATGATAGAAAAGGATCTAGGCATCTGTATACTTCAATATTCAAAGGGTCGTCTATGACACACAATGGAATATTTTCCCTTTGTCCTATATTGTTCCACATGTGCGCTGGTTGACAAATTTTAACATCAAAAACAAGTAAAGCATTGTCTCTGTTACTCTGAACCCAGATGTTTGAGTGTGATGCTTGTTTAGCAGTAGGGAGCAGTCATCTGTATAAAGTCCTTCAGTAACTAATACAACTCCATATCTCATCTTACAGCCAGCTTCCAATCCTGAAGTACACATAGTGAAACTGAAAGCCATAACAGCGCCAAACAGATTTCCCAAACTCCAATCCGGTAACGAGCAATTGCAGACTCTCAGAACGGCAGTTGCTGTTGACTTAAGTGTTCAGCTCAATACACAATATCACAAGAAAATATGAAACCTCCTTCTTTACAATTCCTGATATCCTATAATTGCTTCCACACATGGCATTGACTTTCTGTCCTCAGCTCTAAAAAAATCACACAGGAAGTCCTAAAAGCCAATGTCAGAATTTGCATAATTGAAATCATCAAGATGCCTAGAGGATATATCAAGTGTAATTAGCTGAATTACCTGTTGATCATTCTTCGTCCAAATGCAATGAGATTGCAATTTACATGAAAGGCAAGCAAGAGTTAAACTTACATCAAGGGTTTTACTGCTGTCCAGCATAGGAAAAGCAGTTCTAAATTTACCAGATTATCCTAGTGGGGCTTCTTTCGAGCTTCCCCAAAAGAATATGCTGATCATAAAAGAAAACATGAACCAAAGGGAATTAATCTACTTGCAACAGAATCCACTCTCAGTACAATCCAGTGGTTGATTAAGAGGATCACAAAGAACAATCCAATGGATCACAGCAGTAGAAAAGGCAAAGAACGAAGATTGCATTTGGGATGATAAACAGAGGGATTGGAGATAAGGATAAAAGCTATGGACAATGGAAGTGTAGCTACTGAATGGCAGAGATGAAAGTTTAACACATTGAGGAACTAGTTATGGAGAGATAGATATAAGTAAAAACTGAATATGGAGGGCTAGAGATACAGGAATACATATGTAGGTGTGGCAGATATGCTGCTTTTGTTTCACATGAAGCAACTTAATTTGTGATTCACTGTCAGATAAAGAACCAGCTCAGGCAGGATTGACCAGAATTGTGGATGTTGACTTTGTGTTCTTTCTAGGACAGTGGTTTGATTATTTGTTATCAAAGCAGGTTGAGTTTTCCAATGAGAACTTGGTACGAGACCTGATAATTTCCTATTTTCAGCTGCTGGCAAATAGATTCAGGAACACGTCAACAGCATCTTCTAAATTCCCAAGCTCTACTACACAGGAGGAGAAGGGCTGTGGATGCTTGGGAATACCATTAACTGCAAATTTCCCTTCAAACCATACACATTGCTAATTTGGAACCATATTGTAAGTCCTTTGCTGTCACTGGGTCAAAATGGTGGGACTCCCTACCTAACATCACAACAGTCCTACCTGCACCATGCAGACTGCAGATGTTCGAGAAAGCAGCTCACCTGCAGCTACTCAAGGGTAGTTATTTATGTGTAACAAATGCCAAACATCCGGGAAATGAACAAACAAAGAAGTCAAGGAATGTATATTCGGAATGGTAAATGCTGCAAATGTTCAGAATTACTGAAGTCTCTTTCAAGGAGACATTCTGAGTATTTCCAGAATTGTGTGTATGAGATTTGTTTTATTTGGATTAGTTTGTTGAGAAAGGCTGGAATTATTTATAATTGAGATGTGGGTTTACATTCTTGAGAAGACTGTTTTCTTTTTCTCCCACAGAGTACTAGCAATGATGACACAGAGATTATACAGAACAAACTGGTTATGGGCCATTCATTGTCTGCAATAAAGCTGCACAACTTTCCAGAAACTGACCGTGGTCTTATCTTATGCTTTGGTTGATAAGCCCGCTGTATCTCTAATGGCAGTTTGTTGATTTAAAGAACATGGATTTTGGACTGCTTGTCTCACTGGTGAGGGCAATGGCAGAGGGTGACCATGACTGGCAGTAATCCTTGAGAATGATTGTTCCTGCTTCTCCTTGCTCCACATCAAAGTATGGAAAAACATATATTTTCTTTGTTGGTGACTGTTACTCAATCATAGAGGCTGCTGAATGTCTTGAGCAAGGTTTTTCTGGTGCATGCTTTACTCAGGACAGCCAATTTTCCAGAGGAGTCCTAAAACAGGTGTTTACATATGTAAGGGGCCTAACATCGGTTTTAAATGGTTAACAGAACTCTCAAGAATTGCTTAACCGAATGTGGGATCAGACATTTGTCAGGTGCCATGGCTCAAGGAACATTGCCCTAGAAATTGACACATTTTGAACCCGCCTTTTTACCTACTGGGCACATAGAGAATTAACTTAAAGTTTTCAAACCAATCTCATTAAACACATACTCTTTACATGAACTTGTAAATAAATCATGGACAGAGAATATTACTCAAAATATGTATGACAAGAATGAACTCTGGAGGGAAGAGCCGATTTAAAAATTTGAATTGAAACTCCCGAGCATTGAAGTGATTTTTTTTACACTTGCCTGGAGCCTGGCTTCTGTGGGAGCTGTCTGATGTAGCTTTGAAGAAAATATTCCTTTGACAGCACAGTTTTGTGAGCCTGGACTAAGTACATGGAATGGAACCTGACTTTGAAATTAAAAGCCTCAAAACATGGGAGCATATTGTGGCACTGTCTCTCTCCACACCTTCTCAGTCACAGACAAGCATGGCACAAAGTAACAGACAGCAACAGATTGCTGATACCAAAATACAAAACAGACAGATACAATTAAAAACAACCCTCCACTCCCCCCACCCCACCAAAAATGCTGGTTCTAATTTGGCACGTGTCACAATTCACCTTGTATAAAAAAATTAAGGGGTGCACACTATCTAAAGCTGCATTATTCGCTGTTTTTGAAGAGTTGCCACCAGCTCCAGAACAAAAAAAATGTGTAAAATGTTTGTTAGGTTTTTGTCAAGTCACAAAAATTCAAAGTGCTTCCCCAGTTAACTGAATGAGGAAGGAAAAGGTAGGTAGCAATGGGTGAGCACAGATGCTTCCAAATGATAACAGAGCCTGGAGGCCAGGGAGGAGCTCTTTTTTCTCAACAACCTTTCCGAGAAACAATGCACTGGGAATCTTCTAGGGGCTCTATCAATCGATTGCCATAGCTTCGGCTCAAATCCCAGTTCTCATTACTTTCTGGTCTTTCCACGATGCTCCCAGGAAATTATGGCAGCTGATCCGTGAACTGTAGAGGACATTCTTGGCTCGACTGGCCATAGTGTTTCAGTTCTTGTGTGCGTGCATTTCCTACTATCTCCTCAGTCCTAATATGCTTACTCTAAACTGTTCTAAAAGTGATTAAAAACTGCATGGAGCACAGCAGGTGCGGGGCTAAGGCATGTGAACAATGAGATAAAGGTGGGCAGTTGACTGTTGCTATCTCCCCACAATGGTAACAAAAGCACTTTCATTTTTTTTTAAACGTTTTTTCATTTTGATTATTTTATAAAACTTCAGGTTATCTCTTTGAACAAGAAGGCCCAATGTGAATATGTTTCTTTTGAAGTTCCCAGGGAGCGAGCCTTCTTGTAAGGATGGTACAGTGCACATGTTAATTAGACTCTTGTTAAAATCCAGCAGTGTGGAGTGGGCTGTATGAGGGAGTCTCTGCCCAGAGTTCATTCACTCCTATTACTGGAGGATTTCTGCCCAGGACTATACCCGGGTAGTGGAGTGTGAATGAGGCAGCCCTGTGCTGTTAAAACCAGCAGCGAAGGTGTTGTAAGGATGCAAGGTCTGCATCCCCATCAAGGAGTTGGGAATCATGGTGATAGTATTGGGGGTCATGAGGGGTATGTCATCGGGAGATCGACGGAGAGTTAGAGTATAGTCTGGCAGTGAAGGAAGCCGCATGGGCTCATGAGCCTGGATGTTTTCGCATTCATGGTGGGTTTGGTTCACCTGTAGCGACATGATCTCTTCCTCCTGTGTGTGCGTCATGTCATTGCTAGTGTTACGTTGTGGGCTTGGCTGTGTATG
This sequence comes from Chiloscyllium plagiosum, assembly GCF_004010195.1. NCBI lineage: Eukaryota > Metazoa > Chordata > Chondrichthyes > Orectolobiformes > Hemiscylliidae > Chiloscyllium > Chiloscyllium plagiosum. The sequence continues at coordinate 40,913,191 of NC_057724.1, forward strand.
GGGGTCATTACGGCGTTTGTCCTTCCGGTAGTACAGAGCCGCAAAGGCGAGAACATTGAGAAAAAGCAGGGAGGCCCCTACAGCGATAGTTACACTTAGCTCAGTCGAGTAGTCTCGGGGATTCTCGATCAGGAGGGAACCGCCATCCTGCTCTGAGTTCCAGTTCTCTTTCTGCTGCTCATTGGAGTTGAAAGCTGGAGACATGCCTGAGCCTGGTCGTTTGGTTGTGAATGGCCAAACCTTGCCATTGGGTCGTCTAGTCGCGTAGGAGATTGGAGTGGTATTAGGCTGAGGCACCTTGGTTGTGGTGGAGGTGTATTGGAACATATCATGCAGGTTGTATAGATGTGGGACCAGGTGCTTCCAGAAGGCTACTTTGGTGGCACGGTAGTGCTCCCGGACTCGAGGTTTCAGACCAATGTGAAGATAAAGCTGATCCCGTGGGTTGTACTTAGACCAGGCCACTTCTTCAAACCGGTTTGCCTTTGTATGAATGAATTTGGTGTCCTGAGGCACTGGCTTGTTTGGGTCACTAAAGATAGAAAGAAAACAATTACTATTGGATGTGAAGTTTTGTGCAATATACCTACCAGGATAATAGCCGTGAGCCTGGTCCAGTTCTGCATAAATCAAACACATTTAGTAAAATATGAAATGGAAGTGAAGATTGAAAGACCTGCACAGAATTATATAAATATATAATCTCTGCTCAACATACAGGCATCAACAGACTCTTGGCCCAAGGATACTTGAACTTGAAATATCTTATGCTCACTTGTTAAGTTACATTGTAGCTTTATACATATCCTAATAATTCATTTCCATTTTGTTGTGATATTAAGTGACACCAAAATTTCTTGCCATTCTCATTAGAATAAGCCAAAACATGAAAATCAGCATCGACAAGAAACCACACCATATGTTCGTCATAGTATGAAAATGAAATACATATGCTCTAAATTAAGTTAATTATTGCAGCGTAGAGGTTTTTTGGGATCATAACAGCAGTAGGACAGCACAGTTGATCCTAACTGAGACACCAAAACTGGTCCCAATTTTATGCAAATATTTACATTATTTGAAAAATATAGACTGATTGCCTTGCTGTCAGCAGGTTAAAGATTAGTTCAGTTGAAGCAGCAATGGTGAGGTAATCATGAGGACTGTGGAGTTGTGTTTTATTCTTGCTGAGTCCACAGCAACAATTGACTAACTTTTAGAAAACATGTAGATTTGGTGTCCTGCGGCACTGGCTTGTTTGGATCACTAAGGAGTACGGAGAAGATGTACTGGACCGCACCCTCACTAATCTAAATATCGCAATTGCACCTGCCCATGAGAGTACTAGGAGGAGTAGAGTACAGTCCTTGTAGCATAAAAGTTCAGTCTTCACAGTGAGGATCCTGTCCATTGTAGTATGTGGTAATACCTCTGTGATAAAAGGGATAGATTCAGAACAGATTTAGTAGCTCAAATCTGGACATCCATGAGTTGCTGTGGGGCTATTAGCAACAGTAGAACTGTGTTCAACCACAATCTGCAACTACAAGTCCCCACACATCCCTCATTCTAACATTATCATCAAGGTAGGAAATCAAGGCCATTTCAATGAAAAAAGTTGCCAGGAGCAACGTGAAGACCAACTTAAAATGAAGTGTAATCCTGATAAACATATAACTCGGGACTTTATGCATGCAGCAGTAAAAACAGCAGAAGCAGCAGCAATGGAGAGAGTTAAACAATCCTACAACCAATGGATCAGATCAGATCGATGCAGTCTTGCCAATCTAATTGAGGATGGTGCTGAACAATTAAACTGCCATCTAGAAAATAATGCTCTTCAAACTTTCCCATTCTCAATGCTAGACTCTGCCATCATATCAGTGGGAAAGGCTAAACCAAAAATGATGAGTGGACTATGCATACAGGCCTCATCCTGAGGCCCAGTTTCACAAATGCCAGTCCTCAGCCAATTTGGTTCATTTCATTTGATTTTAAAAAATGCTGAAGGCACTGAAGATACAATAATATTGAAGATTTGGTGCTGAAGAACTGGCTATGTCCTCAGCAAGTTATTCTAATACAGTGGAGTTGATGGCCTAGTGATATTATCACTCGACAGCTAAACCAAAGAAGGTGATGCTCTGGGGATCCAGGTTCAAATCCCTCATTGCATTTGGAATCAAGAGTCTTACAACCACTGCTGATTGTGATCTAGTTTAAGGAAGGAAACCTCTGGCCTTACCTGATTTGGCCTATTTATGACTCCAGACTCTCAGCATTGTGGTTACTCTTAACTGTCTTCTGAGTAATTAAAGATGGGCAATAAATGCTGGCTCAGCCAGTGATGTCCACATCCTTTTCTGGATTAGTGGTGCTGGAAGAGCACAGCAGTTCAGACAGCATCCGAGGAGCAGTAAAATCGACATTTCGGGCAAAAGCCCTTCATCAGGAATAAAGGCAGAGAGCCTGAAGCATGGAGAGATAAGCTAGAGGAGGGTGGTGGTGGGGAGAAAATAGCATGGAGTACAATAGGTGAGTGGGGGAGGGGATGAAGGTCAGGGAGGAGGGTGGAGTGGATAGGTGGAAAAGAAGATAGGCAGGT
>NC_057724.1:40916498-40973461 GCF_004010195.1 Chiloscyllium plagiosum
AGGTCCAGGAAGGGGAGGGAGGTGTCAGAGATGGTCCAGGTAAATTTAAGGTCGGGATGGAATGTGTTGAAGTTGATGAATTGCTCAACCTCCTCGCGGGAGCACGAGGTGGCGCCAATGCAGTCATCAATGTAGCAGAGGAAGAGGTGGGGAATGGTGTCGGTGTAAATACGGAAGATGGACTGTTCTACGTAGCCAACAGAGAGACAGGCATAGCTAGGGCCCCTATGGGTGCCCATGGCTACCCCTTTGGTCTGGAGGAAGTGGGAGGATTCGTAGGAGAAATTGTTAAGGGTGAGGTTTTACCTTGTCCACATCCTGTGAATGAATTAAGAAAAAAGTAGCACCGCTAAAACACTAACCTGACAATTGGAAAATTTCCCAGGCACGACTTGTATGCAAAAGATCAGAATAATTCAGTGTCCTACCAGTCTCCTCTCAGTTATGAGCAGAATAATGGAAGTTATTGGTGACAGTGATTTAAGTGGGTGCTCTCTGAAGCAATGTTATGGTTCTATCAAAAGTCCTCAGGAATCATAAAACTATCTTCAGTACACTCCTGTTCTTAAAAATACAATGCAGATTTCAGAAATATTTGTGTTCATCTGTTGTAAAAATACTAAAGGAGGACTAAAGCAAGGCTGTTTGAGGGACGTGGTCATCTAAATAAACCTCTAGAAAAGTTTTCAACTAATCTTGGCAATGAGGCCACCAAAATCAGGCATTTTGCCCTGACATATTTAATTGAGGGAGCTATACCTATCTCACATGTTCTTGCCAAAATCTTTGGCTGAGCAAAGCTGACATTAGATATGCTCCACTCCTGTAGGCCTTCAATTGGCATCCTTGAAGACTCAGCTAGTTCAGTCAGTAGTGGTACCGCTGAGCTGTATTTGGCAATGGGTATTGAAATCTATGAAGCTAAAGCAATGATTCCGCACCCAGAAATTTTAATAGCATATACCTGTACTCAAAAAATCAAATTGACCTTATGGACAAAAGTAAAGTGAGACTGCTTGCACACGAAACACAGAATTTATGCACCAGAATTATATGTATGTTGAATTTATGAGAAATAGATTACTGATATAAGGAAGCCATTTTCTGAAGTTATGGAATTTAATGCTAATTTGATGCTGTCAAGTGCCTTGGCAAAAAAATTAGGCATTGACTGCATAGTTCTTTGGAGCCAATCTGAAAAATCTCCAGTGTGCGATCACAGCTCTAAGTTCAATCAGTGAACCATCCAATCGTACACAGTATGCTGGAGTACCTGATTCAAGTACTGAATCTGAGTCTTAGACTGAGGGTGACGTGTCTGGAAGTTTATCATAGAAATGCCATTGTCAAGTCACCTTGACTCCATAGAAATAGGCTAAACCTCTCTTCCACAATGTAGCCAAAGGCTGGTCATTTTGAAAAAAAGACAAGTTCGGGTTTAAGTCTTTGCTAGGTGAATTTCAGGCATCAGGAGATATTCATGGTGACATCAAATACTACTTTATTTTGTCACAACTCTCCTGACCACAGATTAGAAATATTTCGTATCCCATTGAATCTCTGAATCCCCACTATCAACACTCTGGTGGTTACCACTGACCAGAAATTCATGTGGACTCACCATATAAATAATGTGGCTACAAGAGCAGGTTAAAGGTTTCTGTGGAGAGTAACTCATCTCCTGACTCCCAAAGACTTTCCACCATCTCTATGGCACAAGTCAGGAATGTGCTGGAATATTCCACATTTGATTAGATGGGTGCAATTCCAACAACATGCAAGACATTTCACACCAGCCAGGAAAAAGCAGTCTGTTTGATTGGCAGCAGATCCACAATTACTGAGTCACTCCATCACTGACATTCACTCGCATAACTGTGTACCATTTATAAGATACTGCAGGAATTCACCAAAGATCCTTTAATAGCATTCTCCAAATTTGTGACCACTACCACCTAGAAGGATAAGATAGCAGATATATGGGAACACTACCACCTGCAAGTTCTCATCCAAGCCACTCACCTTCCTGATTTGGAAGTATATTGTCAGTCCTTCAGCATCATTGGGTTAAGATCCTGGAATTTTCTATCTAAGGCCATTGTGGATCCACCTAAAGCACATGAACTGCAGCATCTCAACAAAGAAGTTCCCACTACCTTCTTAAGGGCAATTAGAGACAGGCAATAAGATGCCCTGATTTCAGAAGTGAAAAAAAAAATTAAAGGAACCTAAAGAGTTGATAAGCAATAGAGAGAAGAGCAAGCAGCCTCAGGGATGGTATATGTGCCGACAATCACAGACTGAGATATTATTAACCGGTTTCTCAATGTGCAGATGGCAGACTGGCTTAACTCACACAATAGAGTAAGCATGTTTTCTGATGATTCCATAATGTTAAGTGCTATTCAAATTCGTTAGATACTGAAGCTGTCCGTGTTCTCTTGCAAAAAGATCTAGACAGCATATAGACATAGGTTGACATGTTAGAAAACATTTTGCAGCAAGTCCCAAGCAAGGATCATCTCCAACAAGACAGAATCTATCTACCTTTGACATTCAATGGTACTACAATTGCTGAATCACCCACTATCAACATTCATTGGGGTTTCCAGTGAGCAGAAACTGAACTGGAGTAGTCATATAAATTCAGTGGCTACAACAGCATGTTAGAACTCTGCATCAAACATCTCATCTCCTGACTCCTTAAACCCTGTCCACTAACTACAAGGGAACACAACTACTCATGTTATATATTAACAATCTGGACAAAGGAACTGAGGGCATTGTTGCTATGTTTGCAGATTGTACAAACATAAGTGTAAGGACAGGTACTGTTGAGGAAGCAGAGATCTGCAGAAGTACTTGGACGGGTAAGGGAGTGGGCAAAGAAGTGGCAGATTAAATACAATGTGGGAAAATGTGAGGTTCTGTACTTTAGCAGGAAGAAAAGAAGCATAGACTATTTTCTGAATGGGGAAAGGCTTCAGAAGTCTGAAGCAGATAGGAATTTGGGAGTCTAGTTCAAGATTCTCTTAAATTTCAGTTGGCGGTTAGGAAGGCAAATGCAATGTTAGCACTCAAGAGGACTAGAATACAAGAGCAAAGACTGTGTATGGCTTTGGTCAGACCGCATTTGGAATATTCTGAGCAGTTTTGGGCCCTGTATCTAAGGAAGGATGTGCTGGCCTTGGAAGGGTGCCAGAGGAGATTTACAACAATGATCCTGGGGATGAAAGACTTTTCGCCATAACAGGAGTGGTTGAGGACTCTGAGTCTGTGCTTGATGGAGTTTAAAAGGTTAAGGGAGGAGCTGTTTGAAACTTACATAGTATTGAAAGGCTTGGATAGAGTGGATATGGAGAAGATGTTTCAATTAGTACGGGAGGCTAGGACTCAAGGACACAGTCTCAGCATGAAGTGACACCCCTTTTGAACTGAGATGAGGAAGAATTTCTTCAGCCAGAGCACAGTTAATCTGTGGAAGTCATTGGCACAGAGAGCTGTGGAGGCCAAATCATTGAGGGTATTTAAGACAGGATTAAGGGGAGGAGACAGGAGAATGGGGTTGAGAAACATATCAGCTATGACTGAGTGGAACAGACTCAATGGGCCGAATAGCCTAATTCTGCACCTGTATTTTATGGTCTTAGGATCTAAGGCACATGACTGGAATATGATGGGCAACTTTTCACTTGGATGGACGAATATAGCTCTTGAGAAGCTTGATACTGTATGGGACATAGCAATCTGTTTATTCATGACCCCATTCCCATTGGTTCAGCAGTAGCTGTGTTTAGCTACATATACCAGATATTCTGCAGCAACACTATCAAACCAGCAGCCAATACTACCTGGAAGGAGCAATACAACAGATGCATGGCCACACCACCACTTCCAAGTTTCTCTCCAAGCACAAATCATACTCATTAGAAATGCTGTTCCTTCATTGCTGTTAATTGAAAACATGGATTTTTTTAAATTATCTAATATGGTATGAAGGAATCCCTGAAACATAATGGAATGAGGGAATAGGTGCTGGATAAATTAATTGATTATGAAGCACCTGTATAAAAATTGGGAGCTCGTGCTCAGTGAATGGTAAGCTTTGTGGAGAATGACTAACCAAAATAAAGTAATCACTAGAAGTGTGGACTTGGACTTTTATTTCAGAAACATTTATCTTCAAGCGTGTAAGACCTGGAACAGAGGATGGCTAAGTCAAAATATAAAGTTTTGGGCTATGATAACTTATGCCTGTTTTCTGAAAATGAGCCTTGTTACCATTAGAAGGAAGAAGGTATAATGTGGACCTGGGTTACTTCTTTACCAAAGAATAAATAACGTTTGGCCTTAGGATGTTCTATATCCAGTCAATATATTTTTATTGTTACTATACAGAAGCCAATAAAGTGCAAAGATTTTCAGAATGAGAGCATGTTGATTTGAACACAGATAACGATTTGGACAGATTGCTAACTTATGTAATTAAAATTTATCAGAAGATTATTTATGGACTCCAGATGAGGCATTGGCAGTCGTCAATTTCTCTAATAATTCAAGGCTGAGGATAATACTGTGGTAGAGCTCATCATGTTCTTCAGACAATTGTACACAAGACTGTAGACATTTCATTTTGAATTTCCCCAAAATGAGCTAGCATTTAAAATACTGGACAGTGCCAAAACTTCAAGTACGGACAGACTTCTAGTTTTATTGGGAGTGAAATTTGTGGAAAAATGTACACTACTAGAACAAATGTTAGAAAAGAAGGAAAAAAATCACAGAAAATTATCCCTTTCGAGCAGTGTTCATAGCAAAGGGGCAATTGACAACATGACAGAAAATGGAGCACGTGATGTTAACAAATTCATGAAACCATCTAGATGCATGTTATATGAAAGAAAAATTGTCCCTAAGAGAAATGAGCACAGAAATATGAATGATAATTTTGTGATGTGAAGAGAATTTGTGTTTCTGATGAGAGAATAAACCCAAGAAAGAATTAAGGTGTAGTCAATAGATGTTTCAGGTGTGATTTGAAGTACCGTTATGCCATGAATGTTTCCAAATGGTATTATAGAACATTCAAAACAAAACATGAAATGGAAGATTTGGAGGAAGAAGATGGAGATATGGATCAAAGAGAGGGCATTGTATTGATCAGCCCAGTAATGGATATGTTGATGGTAGAGTCTTTCAACTATGCAGTATTACAATGGATGCATGTCTACAAATTGTGGAATAGACCAGCTAAAATGTTATCTAGGTATTGTCAGTAACAAGGATTGGCACAAAATTAAGAAATTTGAAAGTTGTATCAGTTTCAGATCTAACAAACTAGTGAAGAAATGTAGGTGAAACTGGATAAGGAAAATGACAAAGATACAGTATTTAGAAAAACTGTGAAACTGAATTTTTGCAATTGGGACGTTGTTGTATTCCTTCAACAGAACATCACTTCATCACAAAAAAGCAATTAAAGAAGTGCTTTTGGCATCAGGGAGTGGAAATTTTGAAGACAAAAAGTCAATTGCTTTGAAATGCCATTGGCTTATTTTGCCCATACATCCTCGTAACAATACTATTAAAACAATCAGGAATGAGAGGTGTGGAGAAGGATAAACTTAAGAGAAGGGGTAGTTGATCAATGTGAGATTGAACTGCTATGACTTATAGTAAGGAGAAAGTGAGGACTGCAGATGCTGGTGATCAGAGTTAGAATGTGTGGTGCTGGAAAAGCAGAGCCAGTTAGGCAGCATCCAAGGAGCAAGAGAATCAGTGTTTCGAGCATAAACTCTTCACCCGGAATGTGCGCGTGTGTGTGTATGTGTGTGTGAGAGACTGTGTGTGTGTGTGTACTGGGGTCCACTTGATTACCCATGGCCAGACCTTTGAACCGAAGAAAATCAGAGGAGTTGAAGGAAAAAGTTGTTGAAAAAGAGAATGAGCTCGGCCAAATAGAGGGTGGTGGAGAATGGGGATGGGTTAGGCCTTCTTTCAAGGAAGAAATGGAGGGCCTTGAGATCAACTGATGGGGATGATCACGTAGAGGGGTTGCACATCTATGGTGAAAAGAAGGTGGCTGGTGCCAGCAAACTGGAAATTTTTAAAGTGACATAAAGTGTCTGAAGAATTGCGGGTGTAAGTGGGAAGAGACTGGATAACAGAAGATAAAAATCAAGTCAAGATATGAAGAAATAATTTATATAGGGCAGGAAGACACTTAAACAATAGGTCTGCCCAGGCAGTCTTATTTGTGGATTTTGGGAGGAAGGTAGAAGTGTAGGACTACGTGATTGAAGGCTGGCGGGGGTGGGGGAGGTGGTGTTGTGGTTAAATTCTCAGATGAGATGAGGTTGGTGACAATCGTGAAAACAATAGCTTGCCTTTTGATGTTGGGCTGTTGTCTGGGGGCAATAGGAGATGTGTCCAGGAGTCGGTATTCAGTCTCTGCAAGATATAGGTCAGTATGCTGGACAAGAACAGCAGCTTGTTGGCACCGCTGAAGGCAAAACTGAGAGTAATAGTGAAGACATAGAATTGTGTATTATCAGTACACTTATGGAAATTGATCCTTTATGTCTTTATTTGCATTAAAAAATTTTGTCTCTGCATTTTCATGTTCTTTCATGTATATCCTGCACCCCATCATTCCAGTCCATGCTACAAGCTGGTCATTCTCAGATCTTTAGAACGATGCTTATCAACCACTGCATGTTGCATGCTATACACTTTATACTCAGTGCTAGGGCTATGAGTGTTTCATTTAGAATCAGAGAACCATTTGTACAGAAGATGACCTTCAGCCCATCAAGAATGCACCGACAAAAACTACTCTAAAATTATAGTTCTATTACCTTTCAGCACACAAAGCCTTGAATGTTACGACATTTAAAGCGCTTGTCTAAGTACGTTTTAAAGATTGTGAGATTTCCCACCTTGTCTACCCTCCCAGGCAATGCATTCCAGATTCCTGCCACTCTCTGGGTGAAAAAACCCTTTCCTTGAGTCTACTCTAAACCTCCTTTATTTCACCTCAAAATTATGTCTCCTTGTTATTGAACCTTCAGGTGGGGAAGCAGCTGCTTTCCTATCAGTGTTGTGTGTTTTCTTTACTACCCTATTAATCTGTGCTTCTGTCTTCAGGGATTGTGGATAAGCAACTCAAGATCCTTCTGCTCCTCTGTGTTTCCTAGCATCCTGCCATTTATTGAGTACCCCCTTGTCTTGTTATTTCATCCAAAGTGTGTCATCTCACACTCTTCAGGGTTAGATTCCATCTAATCTGCCCATCTGACAAATCCATTCCAATATGGGAATCAAATGTTGTTATAAGAAACAGCCATTTGATCCCTTGGTTTTCGAGTCATAGCGTCATGGAGTCGTATGGTAGGATACAGGCCCTTTCGCTCTACTTGTCCATGCCCACCAAGTTTCCTAAACCACACTAGTCCCATTTTCCTGCATTTGGCCCCATCTCTCTCTAAATCTTTATGATCCATGTACCCATCCAAGTGTCTTTTAAATGTTGTAATTATACTTGCCTCAGGTACCTACGCACCACCCTTTCACTTTCCCACGATCCTTTCCTAAAGTCTGTTTCATCAATTCACTGTTTTTGTTCCCTTGACTCTAAACTACTCCCCGGAAATGATGGAGCATAAACACCAGCCAAGACCAGTTGTGTTGAATGGTCAGTTGCTCTGCTGTAGATTTGATGTAACTTCATGATACTCCTCAGCTGGTTTGGCAGCATCTGTGGGAAGGAAGCAGAGTTAAGGCTTCGAGTCCAATATCTCTTCATCAGAACCGTTAGCAGTCAGGATAAAGTGATAACAGTTGTGATGAAAAATCACTGGGCTCAAAAAGTTAACTCTGCTTCCTTCTCACAGATGCTGCCAAACCTGCTGAGTTTTTCCAACAATTTGTTTTTGTTTCATTTGATTTTATTTCATTATATTTCTGTTTCAGTTTTCCAACTGAGCTGGCTACTGCCTCAGAGAATGCTCTCCTCAGTAACTCTTAGTTTAATGTCACTCCTGTGTCTGAATTATGAAATAACTTGCATGCCTCTTCTTTATTTTTGGAGGCACTCTCTTAACACATAGATCATCCATTTACTTTAATATTTAGAAAATCAACTTTCTACCTCAAGTGGCAATGAATTGATCACAGTGCACTGGACCCATGGAGTAAAGTATCACCCAGAGTTTCTGCAGCTCATTGATATTCAGTGACTCCTTATCAATATCATTGGATTTGGTTAGATGTCCTCAATGGAGAATGTGTAGCTGGGCTTACATGTGGAAATAGCCATAACAGAGTGCAGCTGGCATCCACTGAACCAGGCACTAACAATAGTTAAGTGCCTTCAGGAAAGAAGTGGAGAAAACAGGAGGATAAATATATTGAAACCCCTCATTAATCCTTTTTATTTGTAATATGATTGCATTCATATTTTTCAGCTGTTGTTCATAGATCAGCGACCAAATGCATGAATCATTTTTGACTTTCTGTGAGCGTATCCATTTCTCTGCATGCACTGAATTTACAGTTCCTGCACGTGTGCGCCTTTCTGACCTTGTCAATTTCATCATCTTTCTGTTAGCTTTCCTACTTCATAATGTCACTTTGATTTCTTTGACAGTTTTTCTCTCTCTAGCCTTCTACTTTTAACATTACAGGTCTGATTTTGGCGACTGAAATTAAACCTGTCTAAGCATAAAGTGCCCCAAATTATTTGATTTTGCTCTGGGGAGGCTTTGGTGGGTGTAGGATGATGTTGGATCGTTCAACTCCAGAAGTAGATGTTCAGCAGAGATAGGAGCAAGCAAGTGCAAGGGTGCGCTGGTTAGAAAACTCACACTGGTTTTCTGGGACTTGTTCCCAAATGCTTTAAAAGATTTTAAGATCTTTAGCTCTCACCTTCATGCAATCCCACCCAGCCTGCATGACCCTTCATATCTCCAAGTTCATGCAATGCCAATTCAGTTTTCAACATAGTCAAACCTCACACAGGTGAAAAAAAATCAAAATCTAATATAGTTCTCATTATAAAGACTTGAACAACATTTCCACTCATTAAATTGGCAAAGCTTTTAAAGCTCTGCTGGTGGATCATCTATTTGAAAAAAAAAACTTATCATACACCCAATCACTTCACAGCCACTTTAAGCTATCAATCAAACTGGGAACTCAGAACCCTCGGCTGAGATAATTGTAGCTTTTGACACTCAACTAAGTATCCATTATGAACATCTCTCAGGCAAAACTGATTAAAGAACTCTGTTCAAACATGTGCTATACCAGCTGTTCTGAAAATAAAGTTGTACAACACATATGTATTTTAAATCACTAATAGTGAGGTTTTCTTTTACAATTTAATAATTTAAAAAGTTAGGTCCATGATAATTCAACAGACTTTAGCAAGCTTTCAGGACTTTCTTGGTTTGCTCCATAAATACAGAGCTGAAAATGTGTTGCTGGAAAAGCGCAGCAGGTCAGGCAGCATCCAAGGAACAGGAGAATCGACATTTCGGGCATAAGCCCTTCCTCCCACATTCCATGAAACAGCCAATTGGGGTCTGTTTGAACTCAGCACTATGTTGGAATAACCCTGTTGAGTGTATGTTTCCTTCCTATGTGGGTCACAGCTGACAAACATGGGATCATGGTAAAATGTCTACAGAGGTTCCACCTGCCATTTTTAAAGGATTGTGGAGTTTTCCTGATTCTGCAAACATTCTTGTCCTATGTGTACATGTGTATGTCTTTTCCTAGTCCTAAGCTGAGCATTAATTTTGTCTCCTCTTTAAACCAGTTACAAACACATTGCATGGATCAAAATTACATGGTTAATTTCCATGCTGCTACACATTTTCAGTTTAGGGTAATTATCCACTCGGTGTATAGTGAAATTAACAATGTTTTGAAACACAGCATGACAGATAGGCACCCATAACATGAAAGAAAACTATGATCAGCTGTCACAGGTTCTGGTTAGAAGTGACAGGTTTTTGAAGTCCTAAAGAGATTAACAAAAACGGACAGTGAGTTCAGAGCTAAGTGATTCTCTATCAGCATTTATATGGAAGACTGTGCAGCCTCAGGTAACAAAAGTCCAAGTTTTCCATTATCCAGAGCATTGAAATTTGGACTTAGCCCTGTTGTGCATAAGAACATTGTGGAATTCCTGGTCCACACACATGCACTGAAATGGCTGGAGAAGTTTAAACTTCCAGTAGGCTGATTCCTTTGCCTCGGATCCTTCACAAAAGTCTCTGACACTGAGCTTGGGGGCAAAGACTGGAGTCAGAAATGCAGACTTACCTGGGCACTTATCCAAAAGACATTAACAGTGGTTAACATTTGGCATAACTCAAAATTCACCAGCATAACTGAAATGAGCACCACAGCTGACCCCTCTGCCTTGCAAACATCCTTCAAATCTGATTAGTTTCCTGACCTGACTACTCATAACCAAATCCATGTACTAGCTGATCTGACCAAACCCCAACATGACAACTCACTAACCAGACTACCTCTCCTGACCCAACTATCCCCCCCGCCCCCCCCCCCAACTGACAGGCCCCTAACCTGACAAAACCTCTGACTTGATTATCTGCCACCATCACTCAATCACCCAACCCCCAAACCCGACTACAGCCTGACATTTTCCAATTAGCTCCCTAACCCGATCCAATGCAAGAACCCCCTGACTAGACTCAATTACCTTGACCCAACCACATGCTCCATTCCTGGCAGCTATCCACCCACACCCACCCACCCACTTACTTAATCACTCACCAACCCAGTCACTGATTCACTCATCTGCTTGCTAACCTGCCAAAAGACTTGAGTTATTTAAAACCTTAAATAACTGAATATGGCAGCCAATGGCATAAAAAGGGTGGTGACCTATCTTCATCTAAATTCTGCATGTACTAGCCTTCCTTGGGGATGGCTGCATTAATCAGAAGTCCCGGTTGAAATCACAATGTAGTTGCTGTAGTAATTTTCACAGGCAGCAGCAATGTGCAAAGCACCAACGCTGATGGAAAATCTGAGCCTTTATTTATTTTTACAGATTTTGGCTGTAATTCCATTTCTGGTTACACACAGATGGAGACAGAATATAGGAAAACAGTGATTGGACGGCATCTTGAGAAAGTGAATACAACGTATTCTAGTCATTTCTGGGTTAAAATCAGAACAAAATGATCTCAACATTTGTTGACTTTTGCACTATTTCAACTGGTTTATTGATGTTCTTCAGGAAGAGAATTTTGCCATTAAGGCATTGATCCTGTCAGAAACTACTCAGTTGTAAACCTCATTTAAAGAAGGTTAACTAACACTCTCTGGGGTAATGTAGGATGGGTAGTATGTTTGGCTTTACAGACATTCAATGTCTTGGAAAGAAAAAAAAATGAGAATGCTGAAAAAGATTAATGTTGTCAAAGCTTTTTATCTTGCAATCATCAGGACAATTTGTGAGAAAACCAAAGTAAAGGAAACAACTTATACTATATAAGAGAGTGCTAATTGGTTTGCAAATCAATTGTATGAAGGCATTGCCACAGAGAATATGCAAGTTATGATGACTGACAATTAATTACTTTGTTTAAAATAAACCAGGCAGGTTGATTGGCCTGATTGGTAAACACATTGCTCTGGGGAATGAGCCCAAGGATGGCTATGTTTTGTTCAGTTGAAACAGGCATAGTATGTGTAAATGATCTTTCTGTTTGCAATGAACAGGGCTCACATGCACATCTAACTGAAAATCATAAATCGGTTCTCAGTATAATTCTTAGCACACTCAGAATTGTTCAGCATTTGTTATCCAATTTTGCAAAATCACATACAATGTTGGGCACACTGCTTAGAGTTTTGCAACTGCAGGCTGTTTGGGTATAGTCATACCTTGCCTGTTATGAACAGTTGAAGAGATATGGCTGCCTGATTTGCCAATCCTTGGGTAATATGGCCAAAATACCTAGCACCAGAATGCCTTTATGTGTTGCCTAAAGTTTTGAGATGCCTTACTCTCTCAGAGTAAGAGGAGATAGACTTGTATTTAGAAATGATGTTTCTTTCTGAAAATCAAGATCTGTCATGAGAAACCTGACACAAGATCCAATAATAACACAAGTTTTCACTTGACAGGCACATCCTATCACAGTGTTATGTTTATTTTCTGCAGTCCATTCACACTTTGAAATCACATTTAAAAAGTCTAAAAAAAAAGTGAACCTCAGGCCTTTTGTGGATAAACAACATATCTTTACTGCTCACATCTAGTTGAACTATAGCAAAACCTGAAGGCTTTCACCTCTTGTGTGTCTTGGATGTTGTGATCTTGCAAGTATCCTTATATTATTTTATGATTTTAAGAGCAGAAGTAGCTCATTCAGCCCATTCGATCTACTCTGCCAATAAATTAGATCATGGCTGATCTGATAAGCCTCAATTCCACTTTCTTGCCTTATCCCCACAACTTGTGATTATCTTGCTGTTTAAAAATTGGTGTATTTAATGATCTAGACTCATATGCCCCCTGCATTCAAGAATTCCATAGATTGATTCCCATTTGAGAGAAGAAATTCCTCCTCATCTCAGATTTAAATGGTTGACCATCTATGCTGCAATCATGCTGTCTGGTCCTAGACTCTCGCGCAAGGGAAAACAACCAGTCTGCATTTACCATGTCAAATCCCCTAAGAATACTACATGTTTAAATAAGGTTTCCCCTTATTCTTCTAAACTCCAAAGAGCACAGACCTAACCTACTCAAGTCTCCTCATAAGAAAGTACATTCAAACCTGGGGTTAACCTAGTAAACCTTCTCTGGACTGCCTCCAATGCCAGTATAGCTTTCTTTTGATCAGGGGTCCAAAACAGTTCACAGTATTCCAGCTGTGGTCTCACTGGGCCTTAGAATATAGAACAATACCACACAGGAACAGACCCTTTGGCCCAGGATGTTGTACTCAACATGACATCAAATTAAACTAATCTGTTCTGCCTGCCCTTGGTCCATCTTCCTCCATTCCTTGCATATTCATGTGCTTACCTAAAAGTCTCTTAAACTCTCCTATGTATCCGCCTCCACCACCAACCCAGCAGCTTGTTCCAGAATCCTACCACTCTCTGTGTAAAAAAAAACTTGCCCTCACATCTCCTTTGTACATTCCCCCTCTCACCTTAAATGCAGCTTTGTATAGTTTTAGCAAAATCTCCCTATGTTTATACTCAATTCCAGTTGAAATTAAAAACAACTTTCTATTTGCCTTCCATATTACCTGCAAACTTTGATGCTAGCCTTTTGCAATCATGGATGAGTATCCCGAATCTTTCAGTGTGGCACCTTTCTGCAATCTTTCTTCATTTAAATAACATTCAATTCCTCTATTCTTTCTGCAAAAGTACATAACCTCATGTTTTCCCGCGTTATGATCCATTGTCAAGTATCCCTTTGTGAACTCTGTCATCCTCACTGATTGCATTTCAATTTCTATTTTTTCCTTCTATTTAATTCATACTTAAGGCTCATTCCTTGGTTAAGTACTTCAGCTTATTCTAGCTACTAGATTTAAACCATATTACCAGATAGCTTAAATGTTGTGCAAAATTAATCCCCTGTCTGACAAATTTAATTCGATAGCAATATCTTAATTAACTAGAATCTCTCATACATCAAGTAGGAAATAAATCTCAAACATTGACATGTACACTTTAAATAACTTCAAACATTTTTGCAATCTTTATAAAAGGTACGATGGCAATGAGCAATGCCCAGGCAGTAAAGTTACAAATGAAGCCAGCCAGAAGCTACACAAATAGCTGACTAAAATAAAAATTGTGGTGATGATTTGAAGCACTCTCATGAGCAACATTTACAATGAGGCTACTGAAAAAAACTCTCAATAATAACCTTACTCATAAACAAAACTGTCAAGTTCGGTAAATCCAAGAACAAAGCTTTCTCTGCAATTCTTGTATTTGTATTGTCACCATGACATTGAAATAGTTGGCATTTATTGGCAATTATTCAAGTAGGTTTTGTCTTGTTTCCAGCAGTCATAAGTTGCACCTAGACTTAGGTGGTATATTTTACCTGGATACTTGACAAGCTTGTCACAAGTCATAGTCATAAACTGTCTGTTTGCTCAAACATGGACATCAGACACTGCTTCTACTCACCACATACCTATTGTTCTCAGACTCTCTTGATTTTTAGAAGCATAGATTAGAGCTTGGCCTCTAGATCGAACAAGAATTAAACACTTGGAACTGGAGAGGTTAGTTGAAATACAATTTTGTAGCACAGCAGCCCAAGTTGCACCCAGCCCAACACCTCCAATCCCACCCTAATAACCAACCATGTTTAGCTGATCATTAAGAATTACCACCTAGAGTTCTGTACTGATTCACCTCTGAAATGCTGACAATAGAGAGGCTACAAGTAAGATCCTTCCTCAAAAGAAAGCGAGCAACATCAGGTGCAATTTCCATTCTTATCAAGATGTAAATGTTTTGCCAACATGCGTTTCAGTGGATGTCAAGTTAGAGCAGAACATGGCTTTGCCTTGATATTCATTCAAACTTTGACGAATCTACTGACACCATCTGCCTTATACATGAAAACAGCCAGTTAGGTGAAATATCAGACTTCTGCCAGGACCTGGCGACCCAGTTGCAGCTGTTTCTGATATTGACCATGAGTATGGATAAGTTCAGGAAGCAGAATGCAGATGATTGATGTGAGGGAGCCCTGCTCCTGCTGATTCCACATTAAGGCATGTGTACAATCAATTACCACTTGGCTATTGCCCACACCCTTTTATGGCATAATTAGGTGTGACTCTTTGAGCTGTTGTCGAATCTGGAAGAGCAGTCACAAGCTACTTGAAAATTTGATTACTCATGGTTGTGGATATGTTTGCCGAGCTGGGAAGTTGAACAGGGGACGAAACGTCTGCAAATTAACTTCCCAGCTCGGCAAACATACCCACAACCATGACAACCGGCACCCGAGCTATAAATCTTTACACCAACCTCGAAATTAATTACTTATTACCGATTTTAGAAATGGATCAAGAAAACATGCATGTGAAGTAAATTTGGGACTGACTACTGGGCCCAACAATTCAATTTTTATATTGAAATGGGGTCTGTAGTTATTTTAGGCAATTTCATTTGTCACCCAAAAAAGTAATGTTATGTCGACCAATGGTATGGGTATCTGCACAAACCTGGCATATTGTTAGTCGTTCTTAAATGTGTCATTGCATTGCATGTTTTATGGTCACTGGCGTGGTGCAATGTAGTTGAACTTCAACCCCAGTGGGTTCTCTATCTCTATGACTCAGTCCCTGTAATGTATTTTCTTTCAATGAGTGATCAAACGGATCTCTCATAATGCTGTGATGTACTAAGTGCAAAGGATGTATGTTTTCCATACATATTTCCAAATGCATCAGTTGGTTTTCTTATGGTATCCTTACAAACCACTAAATACTAGTTTAAATAAATAAGCTGCTTACCCTGTTTTGGCAAAATTTGTCCAGTATGTCATGACAACTGCACTAAGCATCACATCATTTTTGGAAAAGTTGCATGGGAATAGATCAGTTGGTCCAACCATGGGGATTCCAAAGACATAGGGTACTTCATCACCGTGGGATGCATCAGACCAGGCTGGTTTCATGTCACTTTGACAGTGATGGTAGAAGGCGTAGAAATATGTAGGTGAACCGTAACGTGCATGCAGATCAGCTGTCACTACTGCAGGCTCCACCCATTGATGATCAGTAAAGAGAGCAACCAAGGTTTTCCGCCGTGTCTCAGGATTGTCACGGTCTGCCCAGTCAGTGTACATGAATTTGATTGTTTCCCGAAGTGTATCCTTACCCTCAGGGTAACCATAAAGGTTATCCACAAACTTAGAAACAGTGAAATCAAAGTCACTTCCAGATATCCCGTCGTCATGATCCACTATCCATTCCACAAATTTGAATCCTTCTCCCTGATTGACTCCCAACATGATGTCATAATTTAGAAACTCTCCCTGCTCCATCAGAATTTCAGGATCATCGGGAATAACATCTCCGTCGATGACTGGACCAAATGCAACATGATATTGGGCTGGCTTGATGTCCTGTTCTACTAGCTCCTTGAAAGATTTCTGCCGTAGACAGTCCACCATGTCAAGGGTGTCCAGCATGTTGCAACCCACCTTCTCTGCTAGTAATCTTGTGTACTTTGCTGGTTGGTAGTTCACTGCCCAACTGGATAAGGCTGACCCACTCTGAATGATCGCTCTTTGGAAAAGCCCTGAAGATAAAAACAGAGTGCATAATGTTACAAAACCACATTTTATATCAAAAATAACTTTATTTATTGAGAGGGCTAAAAGCACAGAATATGTTTGAAAAGCCTGACAACGTTTCAAGTGATCTAAACAGATGGATGCACAAATTATAAAGCCATCACAAAGCAGCCTGGTTGTCAGGAAGTCACCAACAGGTCGATCAACTTAAATGAGTGTAAATGCCCTATCCCCTCAAACATTCATCCACAACGGCCCAGAAATTCCGAACAAACAAAATAAAACAAAAACAAAACTGCAGATGTTGAAGATCTGAAACGAAAACAGAAATTGCTGGAGAAACTCAGCTGGTCTGGCAGTATCTACGGGGAGAAAACACAGTTAACATTTCATTGATGAATTTTGAACAAAGTCTGTTTCCAGGTCTTATCAAATAAAAAAAAGTGTACAGACATATTTAGGTGACTGGTACTCTGGAAATTCCTGCTCTGGAGTCTCATGCTAATGATGAGACAGCAGAGATCTGCTTAAGAACCCTCACAGCCAGCAGCAGAAAAAGTAATTGTTGAAACCAAGCGCTTTTAGCAGCAGTGGTATTTGCTGGTTTATATGTCCAGTGACACAGTCAGCCACCTTGACAGCTTCTGAAAAAGTTACGTATGCAAGATAATGTGGAATAGTGTAGCAGGTAAGTGGGAAGATGGGATAGGCTGCCAGATGAGTGGGGGAGGTGAAGGTGCCAGGTGGGTGGGGGGTGCAGGGTTAAGTGTAGGTGGATGATGGGTGTATGGTGACAGATAAATGTATGAATGTTTAATACAGGTCGAGACAGTGTGTTGACACAGAGTGTTGTTTCCAGTGATGGGGGAGCTGGATGTGATGTGTCAGTGGGAGGGGAGTAGTTTGAGAAGAAGACTTGACTGTTAGTGGGTGGGGATACAGAGAGCTCTTGGCGCAAGCTGGGAGGAAGGTATCAGAGCCAGTGTACAGAGGTACAGTCTTCTAGCACATTGGAGGTTAGAACATAGAACATCAAGCTATACAGCACAGGAATGAGCCCTTAAGCCCACTATATAATGCCGAACATGATACCATATTAAACTAATCCCTTCTGCCTGCCCTTGGTCTATATCCCTCCATTACTTGCATATTCATGTGCTTATCTAAAAGTCCCTTAAACACCCCTATTATATCTGTCTCCACCACCACCCCTGGCAATACATTCCATACACCTACCACTCTCTGTGTAAAAGATTTGCCCCTCACGTCTCCTTTAAACTTGCCCCCTCACCTTAAATGCATGCCCACTTAGTTTTAGACATTTTAACTCTGGGAAAAAGATTCTGACCGTCAACTCTATCTATGCATCTCATAATTTTATAGATTTCTGTCAAGTCTCCCCTCAGCCTCTGCTGCTCCAGAGAAAACAGCCCAAGTTTTTCTAGCCTCTCCTTATTGCTCATATCCTTTAACCGAGGCAGCATCCTGGTAAACCTTTTCTCCAACATCTCCTCATCTTTCCTGTAATACGGTGACCAGAATTAAATGCAATACTCTAAGTGTAGCCTATATGAAGTCTTATAAAGCTGCAACATGACATCCTGACTCTTGTACTCAATTCCCCTGAGCAATAAAGGCAAACATGCCATACACTTTCTTTACCACCCTATCTACTTGTGTGGCCACTTTCAGCAAGCTATGGACTGGAACCCCAAGATCCCTCTGCATATCAATACTCTTCAGGGTTCTGCCATTAACTGTTTAGAATCCGTAGAATCCTGACACTGTGTAAACAGGCCATTCAGCCCAATGAGTTCAGATAAACTCCCTAAAGAGTATCCTGCCCAGACCCACCACCTCACTCCATCCCAGTAAATGTGCACTTCCCACTGCCAATGCAACCAACCTATACATCCCTGAACACTATGGGTAATTTTGCAAGGCCAGTCCAACTAAGTTGCACATCGATGGTATACTTTTCCTTAACATTTGATCTCCCAAAGCCCAGTACCTCACACTTACATAGATTAAACTCCGTCTATCACCTCTCAGCTCATATCTGCAATGACTGACATCCTGCTGTATCCTTCTACACTATCCACAACCACACTGATCTCTGTATGGTCTGCATATTGTTTGTTGGGTCTAGCAGTGGTAGGGATAGATGTCAGATTCAGTGACATCAGGTCAGGTCAGTGGGGGTGAGGTGGGAACAGTGGATATATGGAGTCAAAGGCTTCTGGGAGGCCTGCGGTTGAGTTGATGTGTTCAGAGGCAAGTCAGAGGTTCAGTTTGAATAGTTACCAAAGAGTTAAAAACAAAAATAGAATTTGCTGAAAAAACACAGCAAGTCTGGCAGCATTTGTGGAGAGAAAGCAGAGTTAACATTTCAGGTCCAGTGACCCTTCCTCAGAACTGAGCTAGGAGTTAATGCAGGTTTTTAATCATTTTGGTTTTCCTGGGTAACTATTAAACTGGGCATTCATGAGGCACTCTAGATTATTAGCAGCATTACAATGTATTCCATCATAATCTGTTACCCCATGACCTGACATATTCTAAAGGAAGGTGGCTGTGATTTCTGGAGGCCAATCATCTCAATCCCAGGACATTGTCACAAGAGTTTCACAACCGAGTTTGCCTGATTCATGCATCTTCAGCTGCTTCATGGTACCTTTCCTTTCATCATAAGGTAAGAAGTGAGGATGCTTGATCACAATACAAGAAGTTAATTTACATTTACAACTCCTCTTGATGAAGCAGTCCATGCTAATATGCAGTAGGACCTGGACAACATACAAGCTTGTGCTGATAAGTGACAGTAACATTTGTGCCACATAAGTGCTGGGCAATGACCATATAAATTAAGAAGGAGTCAAACTACTTTGTCATGATATTCAACTGCATTACCAATGAAACACTGAATTCTCAACCCTTGCTTACCCACCCGCCTCCCAAAAAAGAACACGTTATATCACTGTCCTGGAGTTTAATCATAAAAAGTTAACTGCACCAGCCACATAAAAACCAAGTCAGATATTCTAATTCTGAGTGAGTTACTTACCGTGATTCCCAAATCATTTCCACTATTTATAAGCCTCAAGTCAGGAATTTATAGCCGACTGAATAAGTATAGTTCAACAATACTCAAGGAACCTGTTACCATGTGATATAAAGCAGCCTTTTGGACCAGCACTTCACCCACCATGGCTGAGTGAACCATGGCTGTAGTATGTATGTCTCATATAATAAGATGCATGTTTCTTCGATCATACTTGCTAAATCTGCAGTGCTCAGGAAGGCAAAGACAATAGGCACATGGGAACACCACCACCTCCAAGTGTCAGGAAAGGTTTAGTTGTACACTTAGTTCTGAGTTATAAGGTTCTAAATTCAAGACTCACTTAGGACTTGAGCAAAAAACTCACCATACACTCCAAAACATTTCTTAGCCAAATGCATACTTTTGAAGTGCAGTCACTGTTGTGATGTAGAAAATGAGTCAAACTGAAAGTCTGTACTAATTGCATGTTGCATTTTTGAAGGTTCCCTCTTTTAGATAACAAATTAAACTGGGGTAATGTACGTATTTCCTTGGGAATATTTTGAAAACAAATCTAAGAAACTATTATTAGTGGACTGGCTCATAGCTCTCCCTGAATCAATATCATACAAACATTATCTGGTCCTTATCACAGTGTTGCTTGTGGGAACTTACTACCTGTAAATTGGTTATGTGTCCTTCCTGATAACTGTGACTAGATACTAATCGGCAATGGAGTATTTTGGTGCATCCGGTAGTTGTGAAAGATGCTATATAAAGCTTAATACACACCACCCTGACTTGGAAATAAAGTGCTGTTGCTTCAATGTCACTGGGTTGAAATTCTGGAACTCCCTACTCCACATGGACTCATCATCACTTGCTCCAGGACAATCAGGGATGGACGATAAACATTGTGCTTCTGACCATGATTTTCCTGTACATTGGATCATATGGGGTTTTCTATACCTGAGTTTTCTACAGTTATTTTACCTTCCACTAGGATGGCAGAAGAACCACCCTTTAACTCCTGAATGACTGTAGCCAAGTTATGTCCCATGAGTCACATGTACTGATTTCAGCTTCATACTAGCTTCCAATCTACAGAAGTGTCAGAATCGTAGCTGCTGGTTATAAGTACCAAATCAACTGACAGGGCTCCTTCATCAATGGCACACAGACTTTTTTCTTTACTCTTTTGTGGAATTAGGGCATCACTAGCAAGGCCAGCATTTGTTGCCTATTCCTAATCACATTTGAACTGAGTGACTTTCTAGGTCATTTCAAAGTGCTGTTCAGAGTTATCCACATTGAATTCGCATGTGGGCCAAACCAACTGGGAATGCTCCTTCTTTGAAGGGCATTAGTGGACCAGATCAGCTTTTATACAACACTCGATGACCATTTCACGGTGACCATTTCTGAGACTAGCTTTTAGTTCTGAATTTATCAAATGAATTTAAATTCCACCAGGTATCATGGTGGGATTTGAACCCAAGTCTCCACAGCATTATCCGCAGTCTATGGTTATTAGTTCAATAATACTGTCAGTATGCAACTTTCTCTCTTCACTGTTTTACCATCTCTCCCCAGTATGCTGCTATCTCCCAACTGTTGCTCTCTATCACCACCACCTGTGGTTGCTGTGCTGGTCAGGCTGCAGTTCTGGGTATCTGAAAAGAGAAAATCAGAACAACAAGATGCATTCACTGATCTTGGACCTCGAGTGACACTGCTGCCAGTTTCTTGAATTCATACAGGGAATTGACCTCGTTGGCCATCTGTTTCAACTTCTTTTTGATGGTTTTCTTTGAAGTCCTGGACTCTTTACAGAAATAAGGCTGCTTTCCTCCTGTCTGCTTCCAGCATTAAGGCTGCTTCTGCAATCCTGGAGCTTGGTCTCTCACCTTGCCTTCCATTTGACTATAGCAGTAGTCTTTTGTGATTCATTGCACCTTTCCTTTAAAAGGAGCAAACTGCTTTAAAAACAGAAGACTGGCTGCACATCCACCTCTTCATACCCCTGCAGAGTACTGAGACAGAAGCAAATATAGGGGTCTCTCAATGTTATAATATGATCATGCAATTGAGATGGCTGCACTAAATTTGCATGCTTCACATCTTCACCAGAATATGAGCCCTTTGTCCAATCATTGGCCCTGTGCTTTATCTCTTTATCTTGAGCTTCTAGCTTGCTTCTTGTTTTTTTTCTGTTCCTATTAATTTATAGATCTACGCAAGATAAGTTTTGTAGAAGATGTCGCTATTCATAAGTTTAATTACTCTATTTGTGAGTCTGATATTTGAACCAGGAATTATAGAATTGTAGAAAAAATTGCAAGTTATACTGACACAGATACATAATAATACGTAACAAAGAACTTAAAACAGCTTGTAAATTGGAACTGTTGGTTTAAACCACAAGTTTTAATTGTTGTTCATGAGACACTCTCACTGATGTCAGCAGCATATGCTCTTTATTGTTTTAATGAAATAAAAATGTCTGATCCCAAAATAGTTGATCGCATCAACACTAGAAAGCTAAGAGGCATTTTACATTCACAGTGTTCACCTATAATGTTACCTTCTTTCCTTAAATGACTAAAATTATTAAGGGATTAACAAGCATTACACATTTATGGCACAAATGTCACATTCATAATTAATTGGATTAGAAAAGGTCTGAATTTTCCCAATTCCCAATAGTTTCCAACTGCTAATGATTTATTTAATGAGATTGTCTGCCTCTCCTTTTTGAAACACTGCAATTACACTTTCACTTTAGCGCTGCTAGCTTCAAAAGAAACAGGTTTCTTTGTAGCTGTTACTGATCAATAAAAATAACCTCTCTTCCAAAATCCCAGGACAATCAAAATTCTTGAAAATTTTAGGACATAGCTTGGGTACTGGAGTTTGCCTATGATCATGCTATATATTTAAATAAGTACAAAATTATTGTCATGTGACTGCTGAGGCCATTTCAAGAATGTTTGATTTTTAAGTATTTTGAATCAATCTATTCAGACATGCTATAACATATTTCTCGCACAGATAGGACTTGAGCCTAACCTCCTGGCCAGGAGAGCAGGATACTGTCACTACACCACAAGAGACCTTGAAAATGTTTGACTTTGAAAGTTCTGGTAAAATGATGTTATTAGTGAGAAAGTTGTTGTCATGACTGGAATGCGTGCCAGGTGACTCTCATTGACTATGAGATCCTTGATTGGGTTTGTTAATTTGTTCCAATCAGGGAAGGCCTGGCTGACATATATAAACAAGAAATCACCACAGTTGGGCGGTAATGTGGGGGCAGATAATGAGAAAAAAAGAACAAAAGGAAAAACAGGATTATTGGACATCCTGTTCTTTCTAAGAGAAAAAAAAGAGAGAAAAGAAATATAATCAGGATATTCAGAGTCTCCTGATTCTTGGGACTGGTTCTGAGGTGGTTGGTAAAAGCCCATGTATTCTGCACATGTAAATTAAGCGTGACTTGATGACGTGATACCGATCTCTGTGCAGTTATTTCAGTTCTTGATGAGAAAGTTGGGGTAAACTGGTGGCACAGTGCAAAAAATCCAGAGGCCCAGGTTAATGCTGGAGGGACAAAATTTAAAACCTGACTTCAACTATTATAAAACTTATATGTGACTTCAGACCCAGGCTGATATGGTACATTCTTAACTGCTCTCTGAAATGACCTACTATGTCACTTAGTTCATGAGCAGTTAGGAATGGACAACAAATGCTGACCTTGCTGACAATGCCCATATCACATGAAATAATACATTAAAAAAAAATCCCCCGTGAGAAATATCCCTCCCACAATAAGTAAGAAACATTTTACTGATATTTGAGAATTATAATGGTGGAGGAACAACTGCACAGTTTCCTTTTTAACCTCACCAATTACAATTCCAAAGCCACTTATTATGTTGATGGGGTGGGGGTGGAGGGGGGTAGTTCAACTGTCTCCACACAATTTGGTTTCCTCTTCTTAACCAATAAAGTATTCTTCCTATAACTCTTCATTGACCATAAAGCTCAAATCTATCCAAAGTTAAATACCTTTCCATTATCTAAGCTCCGGTAACACGTTTCTCGCATTAATCATCATGATGCAAGAGAAAGATTGTCACCAGATAAACATACATCTTATCTCTTGTCTTTGATCCCTCGCCTCTTGTTTCTGTCAACTCCTTTTATATCTATATTTGATCAATATTAATTGATTTTTCAAACATGTTGTGCTTTTTCCCCACCATCTTGCATGATTACTGTAATGTTCACCATGCTAATCTCCCACCTCCATCTTTAACTTAATCTTTCATTAAATGACAAAACTTTTGAAATCTACAATTCCTTGATCTATAATCTAAAGGACTTTAAAATCCAAATTAATGGAGTCCAATATTTATTTCCCAGTTTACTAAATTGTTATGGTATTGTTTTTAAAATTTATTGGTGGTACTTGATTTTTTTTTGTGTCTGATGTTAGCTTTTAATCTGAAATGCATATCAGACTGAATAAGGGGGTGGGAAAAGTATGGTGCCAGTTTGAGGCAAAGGTGGGCTTTGAGAAATGGTCTTTACCAACAGCTTGAATATGCACATTGGGCATTTCATGGGCCTGTAGTATATATCGCAATACCACATTAATGCTGTTCCATATTTTCAGCTACCAGTGCTGCCAACTTGTGGTATTCTGGTTTCAGTAGTCAGCTGCCATCAACCCTTTTGTTTCTATGTTGAATCTACAGCCTCTTTAACTATCAGTGGTACAGGACAGACCTGGGCGGCACGGTGGCACAGTGGTTAGCACTGCTGCCTCACCGCACTAGAGACCCGGGTTCAATTCCCACCTCAGGCGACTGACTGTGTGGAGTTTGCACGTTCTCCCCGTGTCTGCGTGGGTTTCGTCCGGGTGCTCCGGTTTCCTCCCACAGTCCAAAGATGTGCAAGTCAGGTGAATTGGCCATGCTAAATTGCCCGCAGTGTTAGGTAAGGGGTACATGTAGGGGTTGCGCTTCGGCGAGGCTGTGTGGACTTGTTGGGCCGAAGGGCCTGTTTCCACACTGTAAGTAATCTAATCTAAGACCAGTGGTTAGTCTAAACAGAATAGGTACTTGTCATACATGACAAAGTAACTAATCGCATGATAGTAATAGGTACAATTTATATTAACCAGGTAGGCATGATTCCTCAGTGCTCTAGGGAGCTGTTCAGAACAAATCTGCTCTATTTGGGTTCTTGTGCTGAACTTAACTGGGCTCACAAAGGATGTGTGATGCCATCAGATTAAGTGGAGCTTAGTGTAATATTAACATCAAGTCCTTTAAAACAATTACCATTATACAACATAGGTTAAAGTTCAAGACATTAGTATTAGAGCAAGAGATCATAGACCAGTCACCAGGGTGATTAAATCAGCTCACTATCCTAGTTTCTATCAAGTGATAGGGTTAAAATCACATAATCAAATGAACGTAATTGCATGTTCGTATTCTTAGCCTTCAGCTAATCTGAATGGCTTTACCTGGAATAATTCCAATGAGGATTTTGTATTGTATTTTAAATTATCTCTTTTATTGATGGTTTGATAATAAGTAGCTTCCTAAACCATGAATCTTATAACCCTGCTATGTGAACAAGTTAGTTTCCAGTTCTAATGAACAGTACAACATAAATATTTTAAATAGAAAAAATTCAATGTTTAAGCCAATTTTTTCTCTATCTTTAGATTTACTTCTCTCCCACTTGCAAAATGCTATTACATTACCTCACATACAAGGTCTTTGGTCACAACCAAACCCTTGTCCAGAAATTTCTAATATGCGTGGAAAATCTTGTTCTCTCACTCATTTTTGAGGTCTGAGCTTTTTCATAGAAAGTTTACCTTCATTTCTCATCTACTGTTGAAGCGCTCATCAACATATCTGGCACGTTTTGTTGTGTATGAAATTGGATTTGATCCAGCAGCAGGTGAAACAATTTTCCATGCTCTAATACATGCATTATACTCTGATTCAGAAAGATGGAGTTAATTCTTCATCTGAACCTCTGAATAAACGAACAGAGTTTTATCTGGGAGAGAATGTTACAGATATGGGTACTGGTGCGCAAACCTTCACTGGTGCAATCTGAGATAGAGATTTCCAGGTATTGGTAGTGATGCCTGAAACTTTGTTGACACATGACTGCCAACTGTTAGTGAGAAATATTGTTTGAAGTTATATAGCTGGTATAGGCTTTTCTGTCAGTAAAATCATAGGAGAAAGGAATTCAAAAAGGTAACACCACTGTGGTTGCTGGAAAATAAAAAATAAAAATTAGAAGTGCTGAAAATACCAGGCGTGTTGCCAGCAGTTATGGAGAGTGAAATTATGTTGGTGCTTCAATAGATCTTGAAGCTTTCTTCAAAACAAATGAAACAAAAAGGGATATTTCAGAGGTTGGAGGAGAAAAGGGACCAAAATATATTGATGAGAAACTTGCATTGGGACTTGAGACAATGCCTCTTTCAAAATAAAACTACATTATACACTGCATGCTAGACCAGATTGCTGATTACAAGTGATCAAGATCTATCTATGTTTATGATATTATTTACAGTATTGAAATACTCCTATATTCTTTGCAGCAGTGAGAGAAAAAGATCCGCAAGTACTTTTTATTCATTTATGAGATTCTGACTGCACTTACAAAGCCAACATATCTTGCTTATTCACAATGGTACTTGAGAAGATGGTAGTGAACTGACTTCTTGAACATCTGCAATCCATGTGGTATAAGTACACACCCAGTGCTGTTGGAAAGTGAGTGTCAGAATTTTGTCCCAGTAACAGTGATGAAATTTTGTCATTCCAAGTGAAAATGACATGAGATTTGAAGTGCAACTTTCAAATGGATGAACCTGTGCATCTGCTGTCCTTGGATAGCAGACTTCACTGGTTTGGAAGCTGCTGTCAAGGGAGCCTTGATGAGTTGCCACAGTGCTTTTTGCACATGATACATACTGCAACCTCTGCCTGTCGGTAGTAAATGGAATGAATGTTTAAGTAATCGTATGGGGTGCTAGTCAAGAGGGCTGCATTGTTGGCTACAAAGATCCAATTTGGTGTATATGTAGCTAAAATGAGAATTTGACAAAAGGAAAAATGACTTATTTGGTTCACTTTGTTGATCATGGCTATGAAGTGAAAAGTGAGGATGTTTTGCGTCAGTGAATTAAATTGGATGTTTGTGTGGAACTTCAACACTATAATGCCTACATTGACAAATTTGTTAGAGAAGGGTAAAAAATTTGAATGGACACAAGAAAGTAAGACTGCCTTTGACAAATTGAAAGCCTTCTTTAATTGCTTTATCAGCACCGAATTATGAAAAACTGGTTATTGATGCCAATCACATTTTGTCTGTGTGCTGTTGTCTCTGACACAACAAAATTTGCACCGAGTTGCCTATCAGTTATTGTTTGACGAAGCTAATTGTATAGCCATGGAAATATCTGATGGGGAGAAAGAGATATTAAGTCATGTGTTGGCTCAACATCAGTTTGAAATCTATATCACAAAGGACTCTGAAGAAACTTTGAGTTATACAGATCACAATCCTTCGATAGTTTTGGAGAACGTTTGGGTCAATAATATGGTTATTGCAGTGGAATTTAATCCTGTAGTTGTGCAAGTTAAATATTATTGTTTTGCCTGGAAAAGACAATGACGTGACTCACCCTTTATCAAGACCCCAATGAAGGAAATCCATTGCTGTGGTTCAAACTGCCTTATGTAAAGAATGGTTGCCATGAAACTCATTGCATATCAATGTCAATATATCCTGTTTACATAACATAGAAATAGTGCTAAAAATAATTTTTGTGATGGGAAATTAAAATGCCTCTTTAAGATATATTTTCATTCTTAAAGGAAAAGTATGATGAGAGGACTATGATATGTATATATATATTTATATCATTTTTAGAGTTTGGGTTTTAAAAATCATGACAAATGGGTATGTTACTTTTGTGAAGAGTCTATTTTTAAAAAAAGATGACTAGGTCAAGGACTACAAAGCTGTTAAAGGAAGATTGGTTTTATTGTGAATGTTTTAATATGTGGGGCAAACACTGAAGGCCATGAGCTTATTTTTGGTTTAAGATAATAAAGGATTGATCTTAGCTTAGTAAATCCAGAGAATGACAGCTGTTAGGCAGTTTTGATGAAGACATGATGAGGGTCAGAATTAAATATAGTTTCTCTCCTGGAAAGGAGTGCAGGTTTATTCAGGGAATGTTAAGTCTAATTTGAAGATTGGAGAAAGAGAGTGAATTTCTCTGGATTTGAGTCTTTGTAATGGATAGCACCGGGAAACAGAACAAGACTTCTGCTGTGTCTTGAGATCTTTCAATTGTGTTCTGTATTTAAAAAGCTTGGTTTGTTTCTTTTTGTTACTTTTGTGTAATAAAACTTATGTTCTATTGTTGAAGAAACTCTTCAGCCACACGCAAATATGCTTTAGTGAATTACCAAGCTAAATGATGTGACCTAAACTTTTAAGAAGCACATGATCTATCAAGTCAGATTAGAGTGTGGAATCCGATTGGTTTAGTAGTACCATCTGCTGGAACTATAACACTTGGCTTGTATATATTGGAATCTAGGAGAATAAGAGGTGACTTGATTTTTAAAAACAATATTCATTTGTGGGATATGGGTGTCACTGGCTGGCCAGCATTTATTGCTTGTCCCTGGTTACCCTTGAGAAGGTGATGGTAAGCTACTTTCTTGAATTGCTGCAGTCCGCCAGCTGTGGATTGACCCACCATGCCACTAGGGAGACCCAGTGACAGTGAAGGAATGATGATATATTTCCAATTCGGGATGGTGTGTGGCTTGGAGGGGAAGCTGAAGGTGGTGGTGTTCCCATATATCTGCTTCCCTTGTCCTTCTTAATGAAAGTGGTCCATCTTGTAGATAGTACACACTGCTGCTATTGATGTTGGAGGAAGTGGGATGCTTGTGGATGTAGTGCCAATCAAGTGGCTGCTTAGTTCTGGATGGTGTTAAATTTCTTGAGTGTTAGATTAGATTAGATTGGATTATATTACAGCGTGGAAACTGGCCCTTCGGCCCAACAAGTCCACACCGACCCACCGAAGTGCAACCCACCCATGCCCCTACATTTACCCCTTACCTAACACTACGGGCAATTTAGCATGGCCAATTCACCTGACCTGCACATCTTTGGACTGTGGGAGGAAACCGGAGCACCCGGAGGAAACCCACGCAGACATGGGGAGAACGTGCAAACTCCACACAGTCACTCGCCTGAGGCGGGAATTGAACCCAGGTCTCAGGTGCTGTGAGGCAGCAGTGCTAACCACTGTGCCACCGTGCCACCCATGTTGTTGGAGCTGGACTCATTCAGGCAAGAAGGGAGTATTCCATCACACTCCTGACTTGTGCTTTGGAGGCAGGCTTTGGGGAGTCAGGAAGTGAGTTACTCGCCGCAGTATTCCTCGCCTCTGACCTGCTTCTATATCTGCTGTGTTTATATGGTGAGCCCAGTTGAGTTTCTAGTCAATGATAATTCCCAGAATGTTGACAGTGGGGAATTCAGTAATGGTATACCAATGAATGTTGAGGGGCAATGGTTAGATTGTGTCTTACTGGTGATGGTTAATGCCTGGCATTTGTATGGTGTGAATATTACTTGCCACTTGTCAGCCATAGCATGGATATTGTCCAGATCTTGTTGCATTTGAACATGGACTGCTTCAGTGTCTGAGGAGTTTTGAGTGGTGCTGAACATTGTACAATCAGCAGCAAACATTCCCATGTCTGACCTTATGATGGAAGGAAAGTCATTGACGAAGCAGCTGAAGATGGGTGGGCATGCGACATTACCCTGAGGAACTCTGGCAGAGATGTCCTCGAGCTGAGATGACTGACCTCCAGCAACTACAACCATCTTTCTATGTGTCAGGTATGACTCCAACCACCGAAGAGTTTGCCCCTTGATACCCATTGATTCCAGTCTAAGTAAGGCTCCTTAATGCCACACACTGTCAAATGATGTCAAGGACGGTCACTCTCGCCTCACTTCTAGAATTCAGCCCTTTTGAGGTGGTAGTGAGGTCAGGTGTTGATTGGTCCTGGTGGAACCCAAAGCGGGCATCACTGTGGAGGTTACTGCTGAGCAAGTGCTACTTGATAACATTGCTGATTACACCTTCCATCACTTTACTGATGATCAAGATAGACCGATGCATCAGTAACTGGCTAAGTTGGATTTGTTCTGCGTTATATGTACAGGACATACCTGGGCAAATGTCCACATTGTCAGATAGATTCCAGTGTTGTGACTGTGCTGGAAGAGCATGGCTAGGGGAGTGGCAAGTTATGGAGCATTAGTCTTCAGTACTATTACTGGAATGTTGCTAGGGCCTGTAATATTCAGTATTCAGCACCTCCAACTATGTCTTGATATCACATGGAATGAATCTAGACTGGTATCTGCACTTCTAGCTAAAGATTGCAGCAAAAGCTTCAGCTTTATCTTTTGCACTGATGTGCTGGGCTCTTCCATCATTGAGGATGGGAATATTTGTGGAGCCTCCTCCTTCACTGAATTGTTTCACCATCCACCATCATTCACGACTGGATATGGCAGGATCTATTGGTGTGGGATCGTTTAGCTCCATCACTTGCTGCTTATGCTGTTTGGCATGTAAGTAGTCCCGTTTGGTGGCTTCACTAGGTGTGCCTGGTGCTTCTCCTGGCATGCCTTCCTGCACTCTCCATTGAACCAGGGTTGATTCCCCTGGCTTGATCGTAATGGTTGAGTGGGGGTTATGCTAGGCCATGAGGTTTCAGATTGTGCTGGAGTGCAATTCTGCTGCTGTTGATGGCCTACAGAACCTCATGGATGGCCAGTGTTGAGTTACTTGATCTGTTTGAAGTCTGTCCAAGTTAGCACAGTGATAGTGTCACACAACACAGTGCAGGTTATTCTCAACATGAAGACGAGACTTCATCTCCACAAGGATAAGGATAAGGGCAAGTATGATTTTCCCTCTTGCTGGTTCCCTTACCCTTGTATTATTCTTGATGAAGGGCTTTTGCCCGAAACGTCGACTCTCCTGCTCCTCAGATGCCGCCTGACCTGCTGTGCTTTTCTGGCACCACAATCTCAACTCTAATCTCCAGCATTTGCAGTCCTCACTTTTGCCTTGGTTTCCTTACCACTTTCTGCAGACCCGGTCTAGCAGCTATGTCCCTTAGGACCCAACTAGCTCGATCAGTAGTACTGATGCCGAGACACTCGAGGTGGTGGACACTGAAGTTCCCCACCCAGAGTACATTTTGTGCCCTTGATATCCTCATGTATTGTTCAACATGGAGGACAATCGAATCACCAGCTGAGGGAGAACAATATGTGATAATCAGCTGGAGGTTTCCTTGCCCATGTTTAATGTGAAGCCATGAGATGTCATGGGATCCAGAGTCGATGTTGAGGACTCCCAAGGCAACTCCCTCCTCACTGCATACCATTGTGCTGCCACCTTTGCCAGGTCTGTCCTGCCATTGGGACAGGACATATTCAGGGATGGTGTTGGTGGTGTCTGGGACAAGGTATAATTCCATGAGTATGACGATGTCAGGCTGTTGTATTAGTCATGTAAGACAGCTCTCCCAGTATTGGCATTAGCCCCCAGATATTAAGAAGGAGGACTTTGCAGGGTCGACAGAGATGTTTCTGCTGTTGTCTTTTCTGGTGCCTAGGTCGATGCCAGATAATCCATCTGGTTTAATTTCTTTGAGACTTTGTAGCGATTGGCAGAACTGAATGGCTAGATAGGCCATTTCAGAGGGCAATTGAGAGTCAACAACATTGTTGTGGGTCTGGAATCATATGTAGGCCCGACCAGGTGAGTATGGCAGATATCCTTCCCGGAAGGACCTTAGTAAACCAGATAGGTTTTTCCAACAATCAACAATGATTTCATGGTCATCGGTAAATTTTTATTTCCAGATTGCTTTATTGAATTCAAATTCCTCCATCTGCTGTAGTGGAATTCAATTCTGGGTTCCCAGATCAATAGCTGAGTTTCTGGATTAATAGTCTCGTGATAATACCAGTAGGCAATCACCTACCCTAAACATATATGATGCTGAGATATCTTGACAGGGTACACATGGTAAGAATGATGGGAGACTCGAGAACTACGGCTCACTGTTTATGATCGACATATTGCCCATTTAAGACGAGTTAGTGAGAATTTATTTTTCTTTTAGAGGGTTAAGAATCTTTGGAGTTATCTCCCTTTAAATGCAGAATATATAGAAATTTGAATATTTTGAAGCATCTGTAAATGGGTTCTTAATAAGAAAAGCGTTGAAAGATTACTGAGGTATACAGGGAATGGGAGTTCATTCCCAGTTCCTCTGCCTATGCGGCACCTGTTCCCAGGATGACCAATTCCACCTCAGAAAGTCCCAGATGGCCTCCTTCTTCCACGACGCAAATTCCCTTCCCACGTGGTTGACAATGCCCTCCAGCACATCTCCTCCACTTCACGCACCATTGCCCTTGAACCCCACCCCTCCCAACATAACAAGGACAGAAATCACCCACCCCCCCCGTCCTTACCTTCCACCTCACCAACCTCCGCATACATCACATCATCCTCTGCCACTTCTGCTACCTCCAAACGGACCCCATCATCAAAGGTATATTTCCCTCCCTACCCCTATCAGCGTTCCGGAAAGACCATTCCCTCCGCGACTCCCTCGTCAGGTCCACACCCCACCCCTGGCATCTTTCCCTGCCATCGCAGGAAGTGCAAAACCAGCACCCAAACCACTCTCCTCACCTCTGTCCAAGGCCCCAAAGGGATCCTTCTACATCCATCAGAAATTTACTTGTACCACTACCAATGTCATTTACTGCATCTGTTACACCCGGTGTGGTCTCCTCTACATTGGGGAGACAGGGCGTCTCCTCGCGGATCACTTCAGAGAACATCTCTCTGGGACGCCTGCACCCACCAACATCACTGCTCCGTGCCTGAACACGTCAATACTGCTCCACCACCTCCCCCCTCGCCCCCCTGCCCGACTCTGTCTAGGACATGCAGGTCCTAGGTCTCCTCAACACCAAACCGTTACCACCCAACGCCTTGAGAAGAATGCCTCTTATTTCACCTTGGGACTCTGCAACCACATGGGATAAGTGTGGATTTCAACAGCTTCCTCATTTCCCCTCCCCCCTCATTATCCCAGTCCCAAGCCTCCAACTTGGCACCGCCCACCGGACCTGTCCATCACTCCCCCATCTGACCTATTACCTTCTCTCTCACCTTCATCCACCTATTGCTTTCTCAGCTACCCACCCCATTCTCCTCCCATTTATCTCTCAGCCCCGGTCCACAAGTGTCATTCCTGATGAAGGGCTTATGCCGAAACATTGATTCTCCTGCTCCTCGGATGCTGCCTGACCTCTTGTGCTTTTCCAGCAACACACTCTCGACTCTGATCTCCAGCATCTGCAGTTCTCACTTCCTCCTCCTTAAAATCAAATTAGTCATGATCATACTGAATGGTAGAGCAATTTCAAAGGTCAAAGTGGCCGATGATTGATTCTAATTTGTATGTTTGTATGAGTTGTGAATGGTATTGTTTAGTATTGACTCACAACTGAAATTAAAGCTCAGTGACAGCATCTGCCAATCTAGAACGCTAAGATTGATACAAACTGTGCTTAATTATCTCCAAGGCCAGTATCAATAACATAACCAGGTCCTGTTTTCTTCGTTACCAACAAATAATTGTGAAAAATTAAAGAAATTAGCATGAGTAAAGCCTTAAACAACAGGTTGATATCAGGTGAATTCACAGAAAGTTCAGAATTCTGGCAGCTTCAAGAATTCTGAGCCTAAAGAGACAGCCTTTCACCAAGGGCTGTTATGCAAATGTCCAAATGTCCTCTGACTATATCAAGTATAACACACAATTAATCCCTCTACCCCCCAATTTCCTGCCAGCTGGTGATGCACTGGTGCCAGAATGTAGCTGTGAGAATGTGAAACTGAATGATCGCACAAAAGAGCAGCCTTCTCAGCCCATTTCCCAACACAGCAAGCACAGTCATCTGCTAGAAAAATGGGAAATAAATCCTAAGTACCTGCACAAATATGGCCATAGTCCAAACAATGCGATAGCTCGACTTCCAATCCAGTCATCTCCTATTCAATCCATCAGCAG
This sequence comes from Chiloscyllium plagiosum, assembly GCF_004010195.1. Classification (NCBI taxonomy): domain Eukaryota; kingdom Metazoa; phylum Chordata; class Chondrichthyes; order Orectolobiformes; family Hemiscylliidae; genus Chiloscyllium; species Chiloscyllium plagiosum. Next base: position 40,950,142 of record NC_057724.1, read on the forward strand.
CTCATTAAAGATTGCTGAAGTACTTCTGATTAGCATGCTCAAACAGAATGGTATCCACTTACATAGAACATAGAAAAGTACACTACAGAACAGGCCCTTTGGCCCACGATGTTGTGCCGAGGATTAATACTAATGTAAAATAAAATAACTTAACCTATGCACCCCTCAAATCACTGCTATCCCTGTGCATGTCCAGCAGTCAATTAAATGTCCCTAATGTCTCTGCTTCCACCACCACCACTGGCAATGCATTCCATGCATTCACAACTCTCTGCGTAAAGAACCTTCCTCTAATGTCCACTCTGTACCTTTCTCCTAATATCTTAAAACTATGACCCTTCGTGCCAGTCAATCCTGCCCTGGGGAAAAGTCTCTGTCTATTGACTCTCTATATTTCTCTCATTATCTTGTACACCTTGATCAGGTCACCTCTCTTCCTTCTTCTCTCCAGAGAGAAAAATCCAAGCTAAGTCAACCTCTCTTCATAAGACAAGCCCTCCAGTCCAGGCAGCATCCTGGTAAACCTTTTTTGCAACCTATCCAAAGCCTCTGTATCTTTCCTATAGTAGGGCGACCAGAACTGGACATAATATTCCAAGTGTCTCACCAGAGACTTGTACAACTGTAGCAAAACCTCGCTGCTCTTAAACTTGATCTCCCTGTTATTGAAAGCCAAAACACCATATGCTTTCTTAACAACCCTATCCACTTGGGTGGCAACTTTGAGGGATCTACATACTTGAACACCAAGATCCCTCTGTTCCTCCACACTGCCAAGGATCCTGTCTTTAATCCTATATTCAGCATTCGGGTTCGACATTCCAAAATGCATCACTTCGCATTTATCCAGGTTGAACTCCATTTGCCATTTCTCAGCCCAGCTCTGTATCTTGTCAATGGCACGCTGCAGCCTGCAAAATCCCTCAATACTATCCATGGCACATTCAACCTTTGTGTCATCTGCAAATTTACTAACCCACCCCTCAATCTCCTCATCCAGTCATTTATAAAACTACAAAGAGCAGAGGCCCAAGAACAGAGCCCTGCGGGACCTCACTCAACACTGACCTCCAGGCAGAATACTTTCCTTCTACAACCACTCTCTGCCTTCTGTCAGCCATCCAATTCTGAATCCAGATAGCCAAATCTTCCTGTATCCCACTTCCTGACTTTATGAATGAGCCTACCATGGGGAACCTTATCAAATGCCTTTCTGAAGTCCATATACATCACATCCACTGTTCGACCTTTGTCGACCTGTCTTGTCACCTCCTCAATGAACTCAATAAGATTTGTGAGGCATGACCTGCTCCTCACAAAGCCATGTTGACTGCCTTTAATCATGCTGTGCTTTTCCAAATAGTCATAAATCCTATCCTTCCAGAATTCTTTCCAAAATTTTGCTGACCACAGATGTAAGATTGGTCTGTAATTGCCAAGGATTTCCATACTACCCTTCTTGAAAAGAGGAACAACATTCGCCTCCTTCCAATTCTCCAGTACGACTCCTGTGGAGAGTGAGGAGGCAAAGATATTTGCCAGTGGCTTAGCAACCTCCTTTCTTGCTTCCTGGAGCAGCCTAGGATAAATCTGGTCTTGCCCTGGGGACTTATCAATCTTAATGTTTGCCAAAATTTCCAGCATATCAACTTAATCAACCTTGTTCTGGTCAAGCCTATATTCCAGCTCCACAAACTTCTCATTCACAACAAAGTCCCCTTCCTTAGTGAAAACCGAAGCAAAAAACTCATTTAGGGCTTCCCCTATCTGCTCAGACTCCACATGCAAGTTCCCTACTCTATCCCTTTATTGGCCCTACCTTTCCCTGATCATTCTCTTATTCCTCACGCATGAGTAAAGTGCCTTTGGGCATTCCACTTGCACCCTTATTACCGACAAACCTCCCACATTAGGATTTGTGCTACTGTGTGTTGGACCTATTTCTAGCTATTTTGATGTATTTCAAAGCTCAGCCTTCAGCATTTGATATCTTTGTGTTATTGCCATTATAAAAACTATAGATTCAATTCATTTCCTATTACAAATCATACCAGACCACATTTTACTCAGGTTGATATGGCTTTAGAACTAGGTCATTCAGTCTCAAGTATGCAACTATGGATTTTAAATTTCTAAAAATCAAGGAAATGTGCCCTCGATTAGAGACAGCTAAGGTTCTGAGGCTGGTCTAAATTTAAGTGTAAATATATATCATAGTCAGGAATTTGATTCCCTGAAAAGAAATCTTGCAATGTTAATATCCGTAAGCCCCAATCCCCTTCCCACATATTAAACCGGGTTCTTCTTCAAAAGAAAAGTTGATTCTGAAGCAACGACATACTCAGTGTCTTTCACTTAAACATTGTCCTGTGGATGGGAATTTCCTCCAATTATAAATCTTGCTTGAATCTTGTCAATTTAAATCTTTCAGTCCTATTAATTTATGTCTTTTTTATTTTAAAGATCGATTTGAGTCTTTCCTCAATCACCTTTTTCTCAGCTTTGGACTTTTTGCGTGATTCAAATCGTCAAACATTCTGAATTACTTGTTACTTCTGATGGATCCATGTTCTTTTTGAAGCCAGGTGTCCATTCTAGTGTTGATCTGATGAGATGTTATCTGTACAACAATAATTTATTTTGACTTTCTGTTCAACTCCCTTCAGATATAGTCAATTACTCAATGTTCCTTAAGAATAGCTTGGTGCTCTTGTGGCACAGTGGTAGTGATTTCAACACTGAACCAGGAAGCTGAGGTCAATTCCCAATTGCTCCAGCAGTCTATAATAACATCTCTGAGCAGGTTGGTTAGAAAATAGAATACTAATTATGAGCTTGGGTTCTTATGATGCAGTGGTAGTGTCTCTACCTCTGAGCCAGAGGCCCAGATTTGAGACCCACCTGCTCCAAAGGTTTGTAGGAATATTTCTAAACAGTCTGATTAGAACAATGTCTATTAATTATGGCGTCATACAGGTCAAACACATATACAGTTAGATCAAGCATTACTCTTAAATTCTTAATAAAAAAAAGTGTGGAAAGATCGACAGGCAAGTCTGCATCTTGGAAAAAGACTGATGCATTGGTGCATACCTCTCATTGGATTGAAGACTGAGTGAAACAGGTATTTTAGCAAGATTTTAGAAGAATATGCAACTGCAATATCAGAATCCATCTTCTTTCCACAATGCTGATGTTTGCCTTTCCGGTACTTTTAGATAGTGTTGTCAGCTTTTGCCATGTTCACTTGTACTTTCCTTTATTCTCCAAAATAAAAATTAAAGGGACTGCAGGGCTTTACAAAATGCTAAGTTTTCTTTACAATTTTGCAATTCCCATTTACAGCTCCTCCAGACCCATCTGTTACTCCTTTACTTGTGCCATTGCACCACAGTTTCCCTTTCCCTTCGGTTATTTCTGACCCACTGACAGTGCAAGAGTCTGGCAGTGCATCAGGAATCCAGATACAGGATTTCTAGTAGCTTTTCAACTCAGCTATGGCACATGCCTTTATCTCCAGCATTCCTGACTATTTACAGCAGACAGCTGTGATGATATATCACAGCTTCCACCTCTGCCCCTTGAATATTTAATAAGTTTGGAATGTTATTTGTATCTTCTACTGTGAAGATTGATGCAAAGTATTTGTTCAACTCATCTGCCATTTCATGGTTCCCCATTACTATTTCCCCAGCTCCACTCTGTAATGGGTCTATGTTTATTTGGGCTTCTCTCTTCCTTTTCATAAACTCAAAGAAGCTCTTGTTGTGTTTCTTGACATTATTTTCAAGGTTACCCTCAAAGTTTATTTTCTCCCTCTTTATTATTTTGTAATCATCTTTTGTTGGTTTTTACAACTTTCTCAGTCCTCTGGCTTGCCACACTGTATGTTATTTCTTTCAGCCTGATGCTGTCCTGAACTTTACTTGTTAACCATGGTTAGCAAGATCCCCTTCTTTGAACCCTTCTTTCTCAGTGGAATATGTTTTTGTTGTGAACCATTAATTATTTTTCTTAAACATCTACCATTTGTCCTCAACTGTTTTTGCTGCCAAACTCCTTTCTCATGTTGCCTCAGCCAGCACTGCCATCATTCCTTTGCAATTATCCTTACTTAAGCTTAGCACAATTATTTACAACTCAAATTGCTCTGTCTCATGCTACATTCTACCTTGTTCTGGTCACTGCTTCGGAGGAGAAATTTTACTCTGAGGTCCTGTGTTCAGCTTGCATCATCATATCACCAGACTTGAAACAGTATGATGCCTGGTTGGATCCACAACTATTGCATTAGGAAACTGTTCTCAATGCACTCTATGAATTCATCCTCATAGCTCCGTCTGCCAATCTGACTGTTCCAATCTACTTGAAGAAAGTCACCCACGATTAATATACTGCCTTTCTTACGTGCCCTCATTATCTCCTGACTTTTTCTCTATCTCACCATCTAGCTATTGTTCAGGGGTCTACAGACTACTCCTATTAAAGTCTTCTTGGCCTCTTATTTCTTATCTTCACTCATATGCATTCTATGTCTTCTGATTCAAGATCATTTCTTACTGTTTTTCTTATTCCAACCCTTACTACTAAAGCTATCCCACTATCCTTGCTTTTCTATCTGTCCAATCAGACACTCACACTTAATCATGAGTGGTGGTGGACAATTAAACAACCAACCTGAGGAAGAGGTTTCACAAATATTCCCATCCTCAATAATGGAGTAACTCATCACATTCATACAAAAGACATGGTTGAAATATCTGCAACAACCTTCAGACAAAACTGCAGAGTGTTGGATCTCAACATTCTTTCTGAGGTCCCAAGCATCAAAAATGCCAATCTTCAACCAAATTGATTCACACCAGATGATATGAAGAACTGACTTAAGGAACTGGATATTGCAATGGTGATGAACATTGATGATATTCCAGCACTAATATGAAGAATTAGCTGTATCCCTAACCAAGCTGCCTCAGCATTACTAGAGCACTGGCATTGTCCTGAAAATATGGAAACTGTCCAAATATGTCCACAAAACACAGGTCAATCCAAACTAGCTAATTGTTGCCTATCATTCTAATCTTCGTCATCAGCAAAGTGATTGGAAGTTGTCAAAAACAATGCGATCAAGCACATATACAGAGAAAGAACCCAATCACTGGATTTCACTTTGGTATCCACAAGGGCCATTCCTTTTCTGACCGCATCAGTGTTTAGTCCAAACATGGACAAAAGAACTGAACTCAAGAGGTGAAGTGAGAATGACTGCACAACATCAAGGTAACACCTGACCAAATATGGCATCGAAGAACCCATGAGAAATTAAATCAAAGGAAATCAGAACTTGCACTGGATAGATTTATACCAAACACAAAAAACATAATGATGATGTTGAAGGCTAATCAGCTCAGCCCCTGGTCAGTACTGGAGGAGTTCCTCAAGGTAGTGTTTTATGTCCAGCTATTTTCAGCTGCCTTGTTAATGATGTTTCCTCCATCATAAGAATAGAAGTTGGGCTGTTTGCTGATGATGTGACTCTTCAGATACTAGAGTTGTGCATATCCATAAGCATTCCTGATGAAGGGCTTATGCCTGAAATGTTGACCCTCCTGCTCCTCGGATGCTGCCTGACCTGCTGTGCTTTTCCAGCTCCACACTTTTCGACTCTGACTCTCCAGCATCTGCAGTCCTCACTTTCTCCACATCTATAAGCAGCAAGACCAAGACAACTTTCAAGACTGGGGCTAAAAGCGCGGCCCAGACTCCAGGGCTGACGCAGGTGTCTTCAATCAACTGAGTCTGAAGGAAACAGCATCTGATTACAATACGTTCCCACCTCGTAAGTGTCAGGCAATGGCCAACATGCCCAAGAGAGATGTTAACCATCTAATATTAACATTTAACTACATTACTATAAGGAAAACTCCCAACATCAAGATCCTGGGGGGTATCACTAACCAGAAACTTAACTCAGGCGTATCAATACTTTGGCTACAAGTGGCTTAATTGGGGGTTGACCTGATTAAGGTTTATATCAGAAAATGCATTAATAATCTTAGAGAAGGCACAGAAGCTATGGTAACTCCATCTAGGCATACTTTATGTGTTTCTAGGGAGTGCTAACCATCTACACAGCCTGTATAACATGTTATTCTTGCTGCACAGTGTTGGAAGATCAGAATAGTTGAATGTAGGCAAGTTGCTTGAATAACTAGAGACCAGTTTATCTAAAAGCTAAAACATAGAAGCAGCAGGAAACATCTGCCAAGCATGTATTTCTCTGATCATTAATAGATTATGAATCCAGTGTGTGATATAAATATTGAAAATAATCATTGATTAATGTCTGTAATCAAACCTTGCAGTGAAACTAACTGCAAACTCTTTATCTTTGAGAAATTCTTTGCATAAAAGAATTTCACCCTTGCACTTGCTTGAATAAAATTTTTCCTTGATTAAATCCTTCAGATTCAAGAGTGGTCTTTACAGCTGAGCAAAGAGCAGGTTGGAGGCTGGCAATTCAACCAGGAATAACCCAGCTCTGGAATCCCCAAAGCCTCTCCACTATACACCCCCTACATAGAGAATCCCTACAGTGTGCAAGCAAGCCATTCAGCCCATTGAGTCCACAACGATGAACATCCCACTCAGACACTCCCCTCTCCCATATTCCTGTAACCCTGCATTTCCCATGGCCAATCTACCTAGCCTGCACATCCCTGAACACTATAGGCAATTTAGCATGGTCAATACACTTAACTTGTACACCTTTGAACTGTGGGACGAAACCTGGGCAGATACGGGAAGAATGTGTAAACTCCACAGAGGCAGTCGCTCAAGGGTAGAATCGAACCTGGGTCCCTCATGCTGTGAGGCAGCAGTGCTAACCACTGAGCCACTGTGCTATCCTTACAAAAGACATCCTTGGCAAATATGGCATTTATGACCTGGGAAATGTACTTGCGCACAGCTTGCGTTTTGTCTATGTTTCATGTTACCTCAGCATTTCTACCTTGGGTTGGCAGGTTTCCATAGTGATTAATATTGTGAGACTAGATAAACCTCCAGAAAATTTCAGAAACAGCTGAAGGCAATAATGAAATTAAATGCTATGTTGATCCATTGCATGATGTCTACTTCAAGAAGGTTGCAAATGTCAGCAACCACCTGACAAAAAAATCTGAGCATCCTAAGGTACTGGAACTTCAGAATCCAACATTTGTCCCTTGGTGCAATGGAGTCACGGGGTTGAGCAGAAGGCCCATGCTTCTACTGTTACTATCCTTGCTGTTCCTCTGAGGTCCATAAGACAGCTGCATTACTGATTCTATGCTGCTATGCTGATGACGTAGGCAAGCAGGAGGCTGGAGGAACACAGCAAGGCAAGCAGTATTAGGAGTTGAACAAGCCGACGTTTTGGATATAATCCTTCTTCAGGAGTGCCGGTGGGGTTAGGGGAGCTGCAGATAAAGGTAGGGGGAAGGGGGGGCGGCGGCAAGGAATGGTGATGTTGTGACAGGTGGTGGTTAAGACCTGGGTGGTCAGTGGGAGGAATGAATCCAGTTGGTAGCTGCAAGGATTAGTAGGAGGAATGGAAGGGAGGAAGTGAGGCAGAAAAGGGTGTTGGGGGCTTGGTGGGAAGGTTATTTGAAATTGGAAAACTCAATGTTGAGTCCTCTGGGCTATAGACTGCCCAGGTGGAAGATAGGTGCTGTTCTTCCAATTTGGAGTCTGATTTGCTGTAGCAATGGAGGAGGTCAAAGGTGGACATGTCGGAGAGGGAGTGGGAAGGGGAATTGAAATGGCTGGTGACTGGGAAGTCAGGCCGGCCCTATTGGGCCCGGCTCACATGCTCAGTGAAACATTCCGTTTGGTCTCACCGATGTATAGAATATCACATTGGGAGTGCTAGATGCAGTAAACTGGCTTGGAAGAGATGCAGGCAAATCTCTGATTGACCTGGAAGGACTGTTTGGGACCCTGGATGGAGGTGAGGGAGGTGGTGTGCTGACAGGTTTTGCATCTTTTATGATTGCAGGGAAAGGTACCTGGGGATTCTGGGGGTAGGTGCGGGGGGGCGGTGGGAGGGAGTGTGTTGGTACGCAGAATGGTATGAACCAAGGATTGGCGAAGGGAGTAGTCCTTGTGGAAGGCAGACAGGGGTGGGGACGGGAAGACATTCTTGGTGGTGAGATCCAGTTGGAGTTGGCTGAAGTGTTTGAGGATGATACGTTGGATGCGGAGACTGGTGGGGTGGAAAGTGAGGACAAGGGGTACCCTACATTTATTATGTTCTGGGGGGGTTTTGAACTGTGGAGCAAGGAATGGAGGAGGTGCAGTGGAGGGCTGTCTGGATGACAGGGGGTAAAAGCACGTTGTTCCACTCCTAAGCATCTGGGATGCTTAGGAGTGGAACATCTCATCAGAGCAGATGGAGGAATTGGGAAAACAGGATGGAGTTTTTGCAGGGAACAGGATAGGAGGAGGTGCAGTCCAGATAGTTGTGGGAGTCTGTGGGTTTATAGTAAATGTCATATAGTAAGCTGTCACCGGAAATGGAAACAGAGAGGTCAAGAAAGGTGTGGGCGGTATTTGAGATAGACCAAGTGAATGACAACAGAGACAAGTGCAGATCAAAGATAAGTTCCAAGGATATTGAAGGAAGTGAGGGTTGAAAATATAGCAGCACCTGGCAATAACCTTTCACTCTTCCCTCAACTTAAAGAACGTACCAGAAAATGGAAACTTGCAAACATGATGACTTTGTTCAAAGTTGGTTGTAAGGATACACTCAGTAATTACAAACCATTCAGTTTAAATTCATCGAAGGGGAAGCTTCAAGAAATTCTTATTCAAGAGAGAATTAATAGTGATGTGAAAAAATGTGGGTTGATTAGAAAGAGCCAGCATATATTTTTAAAGGAGAAATGTGGAGCTTTTTGAAGGAGGCAATGAGGTTAATGCTGTTGATGTGGTATACATGGCTTTTCAAAACACACCTAGTGCAGGGCCATACAACAAAGTTATGGAGAATGATAGTTCATGGAATAAAAGGGACAGTGGTATAAAATTGGCTGAGTTGGTCAAGTTGACTAAGCAATGGTCAAAGGAAAGTTTTCTGGCTCGGGTTAGTTGCAGTGGTATTTCCTGGGGCTTGGTATTGGCACACTTCTTTGTCTTGATATATATTAGTGGTCTATGTCTTGGTGTACGGTGGATATTCTCAAAGACTGTATTTGATACAAAATATGGAAGTGTTGTAAACTATGAAGAGGATGGCATGGTTGCTTAGTGGTTAGCACTGCTGCCTCACAGCACCAGATTTCCAGGTTGGATTCCAGACTTGGGTGACTGTGTGGAGTTTGCACATTCTCCCCGTGTCTGCATGGGCTTTTTTCCCACAGTCCAAAGATGTGCAGGGCAGGTGAATTGGCCATACTGAATTGCCCATAGTGTTATGTGCATTAGCCAGAGGGAAATAGGTCTGGTGGGTTACTCATCAGAGGGTTGGTGTTGGGCCAAAGGGCTGTTTCCACACTGTAGAGAATCTAATCAGGACCGTGTCGAACCTCAAAAGGACAGACAGATTGATAGAGTGGGCAGATAGATGACAAATAAAGTTCAATACAGAAAAATGAGCGGTAGGAATAACATGGGCTCACAACATAAAATGAGATGTACAATTCTAAAAGTTGTGCATAAGTTGAAGGGCTTTGGTATATATGAACACAGATCATTGAAAGTAGCAGGCCAGTTGGAATGAGCAGTTAATAAAGTTTACAATAATCTGGGCTCTATCAATAGTGGCACAGCAGGGAGGTTATGATGAACTTGTACAAGACACTTTTTAGATAAATAAAACAAAAGAACTGCAGATGCTGGGGATTTGAAACAAAAACTGAAAGTGCTGGAGAAACTCAGCTGGTCTGGCAGCATCTGTGGAGACAGAAACAGAGTTAACATTTCAAATCCAGTGACACCTCATCAGAAATGTCTGAAGAAGGGTCACTGGACTTGAAATGTTAACTATGTTTTTCTCTCTACAGACCTGCAAGGTTTCTCCAGCACTTTGTTTTCATGATATTTTTCAGACCTCACCTAAATTACTGTGTACTGTTCTGGACACCACACTGTAGAGAGGATGTAAATACATTGGAGAAAATGAAGAAGGAGGATGTTTCCAGCGATGAGTCACTATAGTTATGAGAATAGACTGGAGAGTTTGTGACTGCTATCCATACGAAGAAGGCAGCTAAGAGGAGATCTGATAGAAATTATCAAAGTTATGTGTAGGCTGAATAGGATAGATAGAGAGAAACTATTGCTACTCATAAAAAGGATCAAAAATGAGAAAGCACAGGTTTAAAGTGATTTTCAACTAAAATAAACGTGATGTGAAATATGTTTTTAGATGATCGATGGGTCCAGAATGAACCATGAGGAAATATAGTGGAAGCAAGTTCAGTTGAGACATTCAAGAGGAGATTAGATGACTATTTAAAAAAAGAAATAACATGCAAGGGCATGGGGGACAGGCAGAAGCAAGGATATACATCATGATGTTCATTGGATTGCTGGTGCAGATCTGATGGGCTGAATGGCACCATCTGTATATTAGCACTTCTGTGATTCTGGGGTGCAGTATGCCCTGGTATATTTCTACAGAGTTCTTTAAATTTCTGAAATAGCCTTACTATATTGTTCCATTGCCTTTCTTCTAAGTATGGGAATTCAGTGTGTAACTGTCCCAATATTTCAGTGTTGGCTGGTCAGGCTGTAGGAAGTTTGCTTTGTGAACTATCTATCTCTTCTACCTCACTGTGTCTCTGTCATCCTCCACTATTCTTATCATCTGACATACATACTCTTTCTTGTTTTCTTTCTCTATGATGGTGTTGCTTTAACATGTTTATGTGATAGAACCAATTCTCTGTCTGGAGATTTTGGATATTTACCAGTTAAGTCGCTCGTATGGATCATTGAATTTTGATTTCAGAGGTTCACCTTGAAAACATAAGAACACTTGGTCTTCTGCTTGGAACATTATAGTTATTGCATGTTTGCCAACTCAGTTTTTCATCTTTGCCTGTGAAGTTTTCAATACTTTGCAATATCCAATGAGTTTCTCTAGCAACTCGGCCATGTAATCCAACAATGAATACATAATTTTGCTTGAAAAAGTCTCCTCATTAAATTTTAATGGTCATTTTATTTAATTACTGTAGATTAATTCAAATGGACAATAGATTTTTCTGGGCATCTCGAGAAGTAAATAACACAAAAAAAAAATCCAGTCTCGTTCCAATCATTGTCTTCGGGTCTGATAGTATCTCTCCAAAGCTCTTGGTGTTTGTGGATGACAAATGGTGGATTTCCATTGCTTTGTACTCAAACTTAATGATTCTATCTTGCAAGTTTTTGGACATACCTTTGGAACCATAGTCTGAATGTATTTCTATCAGTAGCTATCAGTAGCCCATAAGAGTAAAAATTAAATTAATTTTTCATGACTATTTTAGCTGTGATTGTTCTCAAAGGAAGTATCTTCTGGAAATCAAGTTGTCATGTGCATTATTGCATGAGTTGTTGGTGTCCCGCTTTTTTTTTCACTAAAAGTTCACTGCAATTTATTAATAGTCCAGAAACCAGTTCAAAGTTGCACTAATGGCCAAAATTTATATGCTTAAAGTTAGCAAAGCCCCAAGCTTAAGCCAGGATGAGGTTGAGAACTAGCAGTAAATTACAGTAGTGTGAAATAGAAACAAAATTAAACTTTTTGAAACAGATTAAGATTTCTTATACTCACTGAATTCCTAGCTTTGGTCAAATCTACACTAAATGTGAAGTCAGGATTTGTTGATAAACTGGCTGGTTCTGATCTTAAAACACTCTCCACACCAAGAGATAACTGATCTGGCAGGTTAAAATTCAGACCTTTATTTTTCCTGCCTTCCAAATCATCACAGACCTTATCTTCTACTCTTCCTTTTTATTCCACCTTTGCATGATATTCTTTGATGAGTTTGATTAATAAAAAAACTATCAAGTCTCTATTAAATCTATTAAGTCTCAAACTTAAAATTTACAATTGATCATTCATGAATGGCTGCTTATGAAAGAGAGTTCCAAACATTTACCATCCTCTTATTGTAGAAAAATTTCCTAAGTTCATTCCTAAAAAGCCTGTCTACAATTACCATGGTATGTTTCAGTCCTATACTCTCCAACCAGTGGAATTAGTTTATTTCCTGACTGATCATTCTGTTCCTATTGACGTCATAGAGTCATAGAGATGTACAGCATGGAAACAGACCTTCGGTCCAACCCGTCCATGCCGACCAGATATCCCAACCCAATCTAGTCCCACCTGCCAGCACCCGGCCCATATCCCTCCAAACCCTTCCTATTCATATAACCATCCAAATGCCTCTTAAATGTTGAAATTGTACCAGCCTCCACCACTTCCTCTGGCATTCCATACACGTACCACCCTCTGTGTGAAAAAGTTGCCCCGTAGGTCTCTTTTATATCTTTCCCCTCTCACCCTAAACCTATGCCCTCCAGTTCTGGACTCCTCGACCCCAGGGAAAAGACTTTGCCTATTTATCCTATCCATGTCCCTCATAATTTTGTAAACCTTTATAAGGTCCCCCCTCAGCCTCCGACACTCCAGGGAAAACAGCCCCAGCCTGTTCAGCCTCTCCCTATATCTCAAATCCTCTAACCCTGGCAACATCCTTGTAAATCTTTTCTGAACCCTTTCAAGTTTCACAACATCTTTCCGATAGGAAGGAGACCAGAATTGCACGTAATAATCCAACAGTTGCCTAACCAATGTCCTGTACAGCCGCAACATGACCTCCCAACTCCTGTACTCAATACTCTGACCAATAAAGGAAAGCATACTAAATGCCTTCTTCACTATCCTATCTACCTGCGACTCCATTTTCAAGGAGCTATGAACCTGCACTACAAGGTCTCATCTTGAGTACTTCCATCAAATAATCTCTTAACATTCTAAATTTCAAATAATAATACTAGTCTCTGCAAGCCCTCCTCATAATTTATGTTATGGAGTTCAGGTCTCATTCTACTAAGCCTACTCTGCTCTTCTCCCAGTCAATATATCATTGAATATCTCATTCCTGATAAAAGGCTTATGCTCAATATGTTGACTCTCCTGCTCCTCAGTTGCTGCCTGAACTGCTGTGCTTTTCCAGCACTACACTTTTAACTCAATATATCATTGGTCAAGTGTCCATAACTGATCAGTGCATTTTGAGTCTTATGAAACAAGGGCTTTGTAAAGCTGAAGTCTGTCTTCTGTCTGCTTGCATTCTAGCCCTCTAGATATAAAGGTCAAACTTTCTTAACCATTTTTGATTATTTTCTATACTTGTTCACAAGCTTTTAATAATTTCTGCACTTGGAAACTCATCCTTCACTGGACCTGTACTGTTTCAAACTTCACAGTACTTAACAAATACCTACAATCTTTGTATATTGAAATCCATTTCCCATAGTTTGCAAATTTACTTCATGAACCAATATCCCTTAATAATTTTATGTTTCTGTCTATGCTGCTTAAAACGTCATTTATCTTTGTGCTATCAGCTAAGCTAGATGTCAGGCTTTCTATTCCATCATTTAAGTCATTAATGAACACAATGAGTAGTTAAGACCCCAACATAGACCCTTGTGACGCATCACTTGTCAGATCCTGTCAATTCAGTGTCTGCCTGTTCCTTCTATTATCCTCTTCCTGCTGTGCAGATAATTTCCAATCCAAGTCAATAATTTGCCTTCAATATCATAGACTTCAACTTTAGTGAGAAATCTCTTGTGGCGAATTTTCATCTAAAGGTCTACATAATTAACTTTATTGTCATTTCCCTATTCGATGACTTTGTCACCCTTTCTCAAAATTCAATCAGATTTGTCAGGCAGAATCCACTCCTTACAAATCCATGTTGGATGTGAGCTGATGAAACGTTTTAAGTTCTAATGTAATCCTTAATGATAGATTCTAACCACTTCTAAACAACAGATGTGAGGGTAATTTACTTAAAGAGGAAGTGGCGGGGTGGGGCTTGAAGGGTTGCATGGAGGTGTTGTAATAATTAGCATTACTAGACTAGTAAGCCGGAGTCCAGTTTACTGCTCTGAGGACATGGATTCAAATCCCACCATAGTTGATGGTGAAATTCAAAGTTAATCCTGAGTTAAAGTCTAGTTTAATGGTGACAATGTAATGCTGATTGTTGTATAGAAAAAGAAGTCTTTGAAACCCCTTGCCATACAAAGAGCTGTGGTGGAAAGAGTCCTTGTGCGTATTTAAGGCTGAGAGAGATAGATTCTTGATCAGGAGGGGAATCAAGGATTATGAGAAAAAGCAGAAAATTAAATATGAGGAGTGTTGGATCAGCCAAGAGCATTTTGAATGGTGGAGCAGGTTCATGTCTTCAAAAGGCATACTCCTTTTCTTCTTTCGTATGGTCTTTTGGGTGGCCTTAAGACACCTACTATGTTGATATCATATAGATTTGGGTCAGAGACCATATTAGGATCTTGAAGGACTAAAACATAACAACCTGGGTCTTCCTCAGTCTCTGTAATGGTGATCATAATATTAATGTATCTTTCCATAATCATTAACATGCAATAAACTAAATCGTTAGGACAAGAGCCTTTTCTCATTGGACTACCAACTGGTCTTCCTCTACCAAATTTAACTAAGAAAGCCTGTAGATCCAGGAGAAGGATGGTGGCAGCAAATCAAAATTATAGTGCATAGTGGTGACAATTCACTTTACAACATCGTGGCAAGTGGTGTAGACTCCATTTAGGCGCCTCTTACATGTTTGGAGTGATGGAGGTTTGAATGTTTCTGTGGATATAGTTTCAGGAAGGCTGCTCATGCAGACAACTAATGGTTTGAAAAGCTGAACATAAGCAAATCCTCTCAAAGAGAAACTTGTGGCAAGATTCGCGAGGTAGTATTTACATTTAGAGTGCATAGTAAAGAGCACTTTAAATCTTGTAAGAGATATGCATCAGCAGAAATTCCATGGACCTGGAGTATTAGTCACAGCAAAACTGTTAGCGATGCATCAGCTGCTAATGCTCTGCACCAGCACTCCAAAATCAAGGTTCAGCCAGAGAGTGAATAGACGTCAGAGTTCCATGAAATCCGTGGTTAGTAATGGGAGAACTTCATAAATAGTGCAGTTTAAAAGCCATAAAAGCTAGAAATAAATGAAGTACGTAGTTTCAATCAAGCAATACTACCATATTGAATAGGCATCATGGGGCATGGTTATAGGAAGGGAAATAAAAAGCCACAGAAGCAAGTTAAAATGAGATTGTTGACCAGGGAAAACTTCAAAGCCAGAATTAAAGTGATAAAGGGGCCATTTAAGAAGCTAAGCAAAATCTAATGAAAGGAGAATGTTAAGAGAATATGAAGGCTGCAGAAAAGGTGGGAGATTCGTTAGTTAAATCATAGTAAAGCTAGGCATTATTTACTTTAATTGTATGCAGGAGGGATCATCTGGGAAAAATAATGAAAGGAATGGTATTCAACTTATAGATCTGTGAAGAGTGGAAATTTGTTAAGACCATTTGGGAAAATAGGTATTATTGTTAAAGGTGCAGTCAGTAGTACTCATTCAATAAAGCCGTGAAGGAAACAAGAATTGCATATTTCAGAACTGATTAGTAGAATTCATCTGTGAAAAATGCACAATTCTTCCATTTTTCATTTTAGAAGGCAGGAGTCCTGTGTGTTGACCTCAAAAGCAGAGGAAAAGCTTGCAGTACAGCAGTACTCAGTAGTAGCATTGTGATACTGCAGTATTCAAACACATAAAAATAAGAAATATAAATAATCACATTAGGAAGAAATAGGAGCAGAAATAGTATTGCCAGGCATGGGTCAAATTGAACATAGAGCTGGACATCTTGGAGAAAATAACTCTTAAGATAAAGAATTTCTTCCAAGCTAGATATTCGAAGAGAAACTGAACAAGTACTTTGATATGACACAAAGCTGAGTGGGAGGGTGAGCTGCAATGAGAATGTGGAAAAGCTTCAACGTAACTTAGACAAGGTGAGTGAATGGGCAAATGCATAGCAGATGCAGAGTAATGTGGATAAATGTGAGGTTATCCAGTTCACGAGCAAAAACAGGCAGACAGATTATTATCTAAATGGCTACACATTAAGAGAGGTGAATCTGCAACAAGACCTGGGTGTCCTTGTATATCAGTCACTGAAGTTAAGCATGCAAGTGTAGCATGTGATCAAGAAGATAAATGGTGTATTGGACTACATTGCAAGAAGGTTCAATTACAGGAGCAAGGATGTCTTGCTGCAGGTTTGCAGTGCCTTAGTGAGACTACACCTGGAATATTGTGTGCAGTTTTGGTCTCCTTATCTGAAAAAAGATGTTCCTGATATAGAGATAACACAACAGAAGTTCACCACACTGATTCTAGTTTGGCAGGCTGATGTATGAGGAGAGGTTGAATCGGTTAGGATTATATTTCCTGAAGTTCAGAAGAATCATAGATATCTATAAAATTCCAACATATCCAGACAGGGTAGATGCAGGGGTGGTCGGTAGGGTTATGGGGTGGGGGGGAGCAGGGTGGTGGATGGGTTGAGCATCAAATGCCATGGATCACAGCCTAAGGATACAAGGTAGACTATTTAGAATTGAGAAGAGAAATTTCCACACGCAAAAAATGGTGAACCTGTGGAATTTGCGACCACAGAAAGCTGTCAAGGCCAACATATTGTATGATTTCAAGAAGGAGTTGGATATAGCATTTGAGGAAAAAGGGATCAAAGGATATGGGGAGAAAAGGGGACAGTTGGATGATCAGCCATGATCATAATGAATAGTAGAGTGGACTCAAAGGGGCGAACAGTGCACACTTATTTTCTATATTTCTATGCGTACAATTCCAAGTAGAGTTGGTGATGTTATTGTTCGCTAATAAAAGGAGCAATATATGAAGTTCTGAAAGTTTTGACAATTATTTTAACCCCAGAACCAATACAATTCTTGAAGAGCAAGATTTAATAGAAGAGTTCAACATCCAAGGAAATCCATAGATAATTTTATTAATGGTCTGTACAGATTAGTGAGAAAAAGTGACTATGGAGACCTTTATCAGAGACTCTGTCAGATTTAAAATAGTCAAAAGACCACAGAGTTTGAGGAGATGCTTTATAAGGGTATATGGTTCTGAAAGTGTTAATATCAAGGAGTGTCTTAAGCACCACTCACTGTGATGATATCATCTTGATTTGGATTGGTGAACAGATCAGGATCTTGAAGGACTAAGACATACAATCCTCTCATTTTCTGTAAAAAATATTTGTCATATTAGTGTGACCTATGAGTGCACATTAGTATGTACTCATAGTTGCTATCCTGCAATCAACTGAATCTTGTTTAAGACAAGCGCCTCATCTCATTAGATTACCAAAAGGTTTTCCTTGAGCACACTAGATTGTGCAAGCCCTGTAGATCACTATCAAAGGAAGAGAGTGGAAGCTGCAAATCAACCAGATAGCTCATACAATGATGAACAGTGTTGACAATTCATCTTTCAACACTAACCATTTAAGGGGCTTGTCTAATTTACAGACAGTCTCTGATTCATCAAAGCCAGACCTCCCTAAATCTAAAATCTTGTTGTTGGCTTGCCTTTCTCCTTTTCAAACACCAAGTTGAACTCAGCAATATAATCATTATGAACTAAATGTTCACTACTGGTAGGCTCACTGCTCATTACTAACACTGACAACACGCATAGGTGACCCATGAGCACCAACACATTATTGGACATGTCTCCGGGTGCCTTTCAGAACTGGTGATCACCTCACAATGTTTAGTGTAGAGTTTGCCACATTTTACAGTTTTGCAAAAACTCCTTTGTGCTGTACGATTCCATGACACTGTGATTTGCTCTTTCAGGTTAAACTCACTGTCTTTCACTCAAATAGTTACTCATAGTTTAACATTTTCAATAAGGATGAGCATAAATTTCCATAATCATTATCTTTGGTCCCTGCCATCGATCTATTCCTCAGCCATTGACCTTACTCTCTCCTAAGCTACAGCCTGAGCCTTAATCAAAAGGTACAGTGAAGATATGGAACAGCAGTAGCTCTGATTTCATTCGGGCATGGACCCCTGCTGGGTCCGTGATCAGTAAATCTTCCACTTATCTATTCCTCCCAAAATATATATGCTTATTTCACTTGAGTTCAATAAAAAAAAATTATTTCAACTGAACAAGCAGTGCCCTATCACAGGCTTATTTCTGATAGCTGATAGTGATACTGTTGATTCCTATAATCACTGTCAGCAATGATCTTCCATACAACTCACTTTTAGGTAAAGGCTGATCATTTCTGTTTCATAATTCTATCCAAGCCGGATGCATTTTAACAGCTTTCAGGGGAACTAAATTAGAATTAAATGACAGAGGGGAGGCAATGAAACTTTCCTGTGATTATAGCTTAGACTCCATACTTCATTATAGGCTTCTATTATTACAAATCAAATTGTAATGATTTTATTCGGAGAGAGAGTGTACAGAAACAATGTTTCCACATCTTTCCAGTAATGTTCACAGCTCGTCAATACATAAAGAAGCAAGCCATTGGAAAAGCATAGATTTCAGGATCAATACTGTGAGGAAATTAAAAGAATAAATAACAAGAAGAAATTGACTGCTGAAGGACATTTAACCCTTTCAGAAGTTTTCGCATAAGGGACCATTTGGCAGCCTGACTCTGCAATTTAACTGAGGTATTTCTGCTGTTGCAAGCTTTGTGTTCCAGAAACAGGATCCATTTCTGCCAACCTTGCTGTTCTGACCCTGTCATAATTTTGGGGATCAACTCATTTAAAAATCTTGGCCGTTCAGTCATTACATTCTCTGTGAAAATGGAAGAATTCTACCTGGGGTTTTTCAAAATTTCAGCGCAGATCTTAAAAAGCTAAGTATGGATGTAAGAAATGGCTATAGTTTGAGGAGCAGCAGGTAGATTGGAAATGCTCTTCAGTCATTGGACAGAGTGCAGTATTTGTAATTTTGTGCAATTTTCATCAATAAAAGCGTCAGATTTTCCAAGGAGTAGAGATCTCACACAGATTGTCACTCTGCTCCTTTTTTACATCATCAAAGAGTTCTGTATTTCTGAAAGGTTTTAATTGGATCTCCTTCAGTAATGCAGAGCCGTACCTCCACCCTGAAAGACCCTTCTTAGCATAACATGATCACTGGCAGGCAAACTAAGCCCCTCTTCCACAACAGTCTGTTGCTGCTTTCTGAAATTTAAAGGTCTGGAATTATTGACAGCCACTCTTACAGCTGATGTGAAATGGAAAGTAAATAGCCTTTAAACTGCTCTTGAAGCCACTGCATCTATCTGCTAGTAAAGCATGTAAGACAACACTTTTCACTATACCTTAGTGTACATGACAATAATAAATCAAAACAAATCAAAATATGGCGAGTCCAGTTCAGTTTCTGGTCAACAGTAACCCTCAGGATGTTGATAGTGAAGGATTCAGCATTGGTAGTGCCATTGAATCCAGGGGTGATGGTTAGATTCTCTTGAATTGAGTTGGTTATTATGGCATTGTGTGGCACATGTTATTTCCTTCATCAGCGCAGTTATTTAGATATTATCCTGAATTTTGAGATGGGGTCTTTCAATATCTGAGGATTCACAAATAATGCTGAACATTGTGTAAGCAGGAGCAAACATCCCCACTTTTGATCATTGTTGAAGCAGCTGAAGATGATGGACCTCGGACCCCTGAGGAATTCCTGTAGAGAGGTCCTATAGAGAGCAACCAATGGCATTTATTGCTGATATAATCCTCAGTCACCCATAAACTCTCCCTAAACTCCCACATCCGATAAGAAGAGCATATCAATTTACTATTGGCCATTTTTGCTTCTTCCAATCTACAGACCCAGAAAATAGCATTGTTTTATACCTCTACAAAACACTGCTCCAGGCTAACTTAATACTTATGTCTGATATTTTTATGATTAATTGAGAGACATAACACAATAAAACATAATCAAGGAAGGACCTACTCTGCTCAATACTGCAGACTTACAGCAAGGCCACACTTAGTCAATGGACCTCCAGCAACCAGTGCTCCTTTTTTGAGGTATTTTAGTTGTTGGAGGTGATTTCCTTGAATTCCAGGAGCAGCAACTATTGTTTTATATGTTGCTGCATTGTTTTGGAACTTTGGAGAAAATATGTTAAAACAATGGCACTTTTAAAAGGGAGAGGCACAGACAAAGGCAGCACATGTTCAGTTCAGTGCAGTACAGAGACAGAGAGAAAGAAACCCACATGCTAACTGACACAGCAGTGAACCTGCGCAGTTACTGCTTTTGCTGTTTGAATTCATGTATCGCTGGACATCGGAGTGCATCTGGGAAAATTAACCAACAGTGAAATTTGCAACTGATCTTGGAGGAACCTCATTGGGAGAGGTCACAGTATAGAAACAGATAAGTAAATAGTTTTAAGTGTGGCCTTGCTGTAAGTCTGTAGTAATGAGTAGAGTGGGTCCTTTCTTGATTATATGTTTTATTGAGAAATGTCTCTTGATTAATCTTAAAAACATCAGTCATGGGTATTAAGTTAGCCTGGAGCAGTGTTTTGTAGAGGAATAAGACAGTGCTATTTTCTGGGTCTGTAGATTGAAAGAAGCAAAAATGGCCCTTAGTAGAGTGATATGCTCTACTTATCCGATGTGGGAGTTTAGGGAGAGTTTACAGTTACTGAGGATTATATCTGCAATAAATATCATTTGTTGTGAATCCAATCAGATCAAATGGATTGTTTGGAGTGACATTTAGAGGCAATGAGGGATTTACAAGAGTAAGGGGGTGTGATGGATGGCAGTTATAGGAAGGGAGAAAAGTCACAAATACAGTCACATAGATGGGTTAACTCCAGGAAAGATAGCAGAGGTAGGCAGGTACTACAGGAGTCTTCTGTGGCTATACCCATTTCAAACAAGTATGCTGTTTCGGAAAATATTGGGGGTGATAGCTTCTCAGGAAAACATAGCATGAACAGCCACATTTCTGGTATCGAGATTGGCTCGAATGCAATGAGGGGTACATCAGTTTCTAACACATCGATTCTGTTAGGGGACTTGCTAGTCCGAGATGTTTCTGTGGCCAGCAGCAAAAAATCAGAATGGTGTGTTGCCTCCCTGGTGCCAGTATCAAGGGTGTCTCAGCAAGGGTGCAGATTGTTCTCAAAGGGGAGAGGGACCATCAGGAGGTCACTGTACACATTGAAACCAACGACATAGGAAGGGAAAAGAATAGCTCTGAACAGAGAATATAGAGAGTTAGGCAAGAATTTAAAAGGAGGTCCTCAAGAGTAGTAATATTTGGATTACTCGGTGCTGTGAGTTAGTGAAGGTGGGGATAGGAGGATAGAGCAGAAGAATGCATGGCTGACGAGCTGGTGTATGGAAGAAGGATTCACATTTTTGGATCATTGGAATCTCTTCTGGGGTAGAAGTGACCTGGACAAGAAGGACGGATTGCATCTGAATTAGAAGAGGACTAACATATTGGCAGGGAGATTTGCTGGAGCTGCTCAGGAGGATTTAAACTAGTAAGGTGGGGGGGGGGGGGGGGGGGGTGGGGGTGGACCCAGGGAGATAGTGAGGAAAGAGATCAATCTGAGACTGGTACAGTTGAGAACAGAAGCAACTCAAACAGTCAGGGAAAGCAAGGACAAAGCAGAGATCAAGGTAGGACTAATAAATAAAACTGCATTTATTTCAATGCAAGAGGCCTAACAGGGAAGGCCTAACATGGGACTGGGATATCGTAGCAGAAACATGGCTCGGGGTGGACAGGATTGATAGCTTAATGTTCCAGGATACAAATGCTATAGGAAGGACAGAAAGGGAGGCAAGAGAGGAGGGGGAGTGGCGTTTTTGATAAGGGATAGCATTACAGCTGTGCTGAGGGAGGATATTCCCAGAAATACATCCAAAGATGTTATTTGTGTGGAACTGAGAAATAAGAAAGGGATGATCATCTTATTGGGATTGTATTACAGACCCCCTAATAGGCGAGAAATTGAGAAACAAATTTGTAATTTGATCTCAGTTATTGGTAAGAATAGTAGGGTGGTTAAGGTAAGGGATTTTAACTTTCCAAACATAGACTGGGACTGCCATAGTGTTAAGGGTTTAGATGGAGAGGAATTTGTTAAGTGTGTACAAGAAAATTTTCTGATTCAGTATGAGGATGTACCTACAAGAAAAGGTGCAAAACTTGACCTGCTCTTGGGAAATAAGGCAGGGCAGGTGACTGAGGTGTCAGTAGGGGGGGGCACTTTGGGGCCAGCGACCATAATTCTATTAGTTTTAAAATAGTGATGGAAAAGGATAGACCAGACATAAAAGTTGAAGTTCTAAATTGGACAAAGGCCAATTTTGATAGTATAAGGCAAGAACTTTCAAAAGCATTTTGGGGGCAGATGTTCACAGTTAAAGGGACGGCTGGAAAATGGGAAGCCTTCAGAAATGAGATAACAAGAGACCAGAGAAAATATATTCCTGTCAGGGTGAAAGGGAAGGCTGGTAACTATAGGGAATGCTGGATGACTAAAGAAATTGAGGGTTTGGTTAAGAAAAAGAAGGAAGCATATATAAGGTATAGACAGGATAGATCGAGTGAATCCTGAGAAGCATAAAAGGCAATAAGACTATACTTAAGAGGCATGATTTGGAGATGCCGGTGTTGGACTGGGGTGTACAAAGTTAAAAATCACACAACACCAGGTTATAGTCCAACAGGTTTAATTGGAAGCACACTAGCTTTCGGAGCGATGCTCCTTCATCAGGTGATCACCTGATGAAGGAGCATCGCTCCGAAAGCTAGTGTGCTTCCAATTAAACCTGTTGGACTATAACCTGGTGTTGTGTGATTTTTAACTTTATACTTAAGAGGGAAATCAAGAGGGCAAAAAGGGGACATGAGACAGCTTTGGCAAATAGAATTAAGGAGAATCCAAAGGTTTTTTGCAAATACATTAAGGACAAAAGGGTAAATAGGGAGAGAATAGGGCACCTCAAAGATCAGAGCTGAAAATGTGTTGCTGGAAAAGCGCAGCAGGTCAGGGAGCATCCAAGGAGCAGGAGAATCGACATTTCGGGCATGAGCCCTTCTTCGGGAATGAGGAAAGTGTGCCAAGCAGGCTAAGATAAAAGGTAGGGAGGAGGGACTTGGGGGAGGGG
>NC_057724.1:40973961-41000152 GCF_004010195.1 Chiloscyllium plagiosum
GAGGAGTTGGGAGGTCATGCTGCAGCTGTACAGGTCATTGGTTAGGCCACTTTTGGAATATTGTGAGCAATTCTGGTCTCCTTCCTATCAGAAGGATGTTGTGAAACCTGAAAGGTTTCAGAGAAGATTTACAAGGTTGTTGCCAGGGTTGGAGGTTTGAGCTAATAGGGAGAGGTTGAATAGGCTGGGGCTGTTTTCCCAAGAGCATTGAGGGGAAGAGGGGTGACCTTTTTGAGATATATAAAATCATGAGGGGCATGGTTAGGATGTCTAGAACTCGAAGGGAGTCCAGAACTAGAGGGCATAGGTTTCTTTTGAGAGTGGCAAAATATAAAAGAGACCTAAGGGGCAACCTTTTCACGCAGGTGGTGGTATGTGTATGGAATGAGCTGCCAAAGAAATTGGTGGAGACTGGTACAATTGCAACATTTAAAAGGCATCTGGATGGGTATATGATTCGGAAGTGTTTGGGGGGAAATGGGCCAGGTGCTGGTAGGTGGGGCTAGATTGGGTTGGGATATCTGGTGGGCATGGGCAGGTTGGACTGAAGGGTCTGTTTCCGTGCTGCTCTATGACTCTATGTCAGTTACATCTCCAACCAGCATATCATTTTCCTTCTGATTCCTATTGATGCTAGTTTTTTCTTGATTCCTCAGTCAAATGTCAAGAGTACACTCTTGCCTTATCTCTGAAAATTAGCTCTTTTGACCATGATTGAAGCAAATCTGCCATGAAGTTAGGAGATAAGGTACTGGTGAAATTCACGGAGCATTAGTTAGCAGGTTATTACTGAGCAAATGCTGCTTGATGGCACTTTGATGACACTTTTTATCAGTTTACTGATAATTGGCAATACTGATAGAGGAAGCCAAGATGGATCATCTACTCGGCATTTCTGGTTGTAGATTGATGCAAATGTTTCAGATATATCTTTTGCATGGATGTATTGGTCTCCCTCCAAGACTTGGAGGATATTTGAGGAGCCTTCTTCTCTAGTGAGTTGTAGAACTGTCCATCAATGTGGACTCACTGTGGTAGAATCTGCTGTCCATGATATTATTTAGCTCTGTCACTTCCTGCTAATTCTGTTTGACATCCTGTAAAATTAGGTTAGATTAGATTCCGTGCAGTATGGAAAAAGACCATTTGGCCCAACAAGTCCACACTGACCCTCTGAAGAGTAACCCACCCAGACCCTTATATTTACCCCTGACTAATGCACCTAATACTATGGGTAATTTTAACAAGGCCAATTCACCTGCCCAGCACATCTTTGGATTGTAGGAGGAAACCAGGGCATCGGGAGAAAACCCACGCAGACAGAGGGGGAATAAGCAAACTCCACACTGACAGTCGTCTGAGGTGGGAATCAAACCCGGGTCCCTGGCACTGTGAGGCAGCAGTGCTAACAACTGAGCCACCATGCCACCCTAAGTACAAATTGTACATTATTGTAGCTACAAGAGGTTGACACCTCATTTTAGATGTGCCTGGTGTTGCTCTGGATATGCACTCTTACATTCTTCATTGCAGGAGGGTTAATTCCCTGGCTTGATGGTGATGTTACAGCAGGGTTTATGTCAGACCAGAAGTGTAAAGATTGTGTTGGAGTACAACTCTCCAGCTGATGATGGCTCACAGCATTTGAAGAATGCTCAGTCTTATACTGGTTTGAAATTTTTCTCATTTTGCCTGAAGGTGGTGTCACATAGCACAGTGGAAGGTATCCTCAATGTGAAGATAGAACTTTTTCTCCAAAAAGGTATGGTCGACTCAATATTGTCATGTGTAGATGCATCTTCTATAGGTTACTGAGGATGAAGTCAAGTATTTCTTCCCTCTTATCGGTTTCCTCACCACCGCCCGTGGGCTAAACTGAACAGTTATGTCCTTTAAGACTCAATTAGCTTGGTCAGTAGTGATGGATATTGAAGACTTTACCGTGCAGAGTACATTTCACTCCTCTGCCACCCTCAGTGTTTGGTCCAAGTGGTTAACATTGAGGAGAAATGATTTGTCAGCAAGGGTTTCAAGAAACTCCTAAGAAGCTTCCTAACTCATGTTTCCTCAATTGACAATGACAATCATGTAATTCCAGAATTGTGGTGTTTTCTAATGCAAATTCCACAATTTGCACTGATTGGATTTGAACCAAGTCCCCAGAGCATTACTTGGGTCTATGCATTACTAGTGTAGTTACAATATAATTACACCATTGCCTCCCCATTTATTCCATCGAGAACAAACTAGCATATAGCAGACAGGAAAGATGGGAAACACATGGCATTGTGGCTTGCTCCAGCATTGTAGGTTTAGTAAAGCTTCCACTTACATATTCCAAAATAGTTGTGCTATTTTACTCTGGAATTCAAGAAAAGAAAACATTACCTTCAACTATACAAACAGTGCCCTGTTGTTGGCTTCCTTCTATAAGGTTAGCTGCTTACTGCTAATACTACTAATATCACCAATAGATACTACTAATCTCAATTGTCTGCAATCAGCGACATTGGAGAAGTATTCAACAGAGCTTCACAAAGCTAGTGAAATGGAAGGTGTCAGCATGGTTTTATAATGCTTTTCCTATTTCGTCTTGAATTAATTATTAATGAGCTACATCAAACAATCTTCATAATATTCTTCCTATGTAAGCAAATTGCAAACTTTATTCTAAACTTTCATCCAACTTCATCATGTTCTCAAGATCCCAGAAGTCCTTACCTTACAAAGATTTTGCAGCAAGACCCGCCATTCATTGTGGCCCTCAGTGGACACCAACCTAGACTGTGTGTGACCCAGAAGGAAACAGACTGAATGCTGTATGTGTCCCAGGAGCGTCGAATCAGTGGGTGATGCTATAATGTTACTGATTAAATGACCATTGTATAATGCTCCTCAGCTCAAGTAAATCAACACAAATAATAAAGAGAAAGCTTTATAATCTGTTATACTCCAGACCATTCACCTTGGGAAAATGCTGCAATTGACCGACCCATGGGAAAGCAAGAACCAAACATGACTTATCATATTTTGAGAAACATCTAGCTAGGATGCCCAGAGGAAAGCCAGAGGTGCACCAGCTGCAGAAGTTCCTATAAGCACCAACAACAAGGTGGTCTGTAGACGTCAAGTCAATCGTGTATTGAACTCATCAGAAAAAAGAGAATCCACAGAGTCAACAAAATGGCTTACAGTTTGGACGAACTCGAACAATGAGAAGCCTTTCATTAAGGCTTATCCAAGTTTCCATTCGTCAACTCAAATTAAAGAATAAAGTCTCCAAATGTTGCAAATTGTAGGAATCTCAAACAAAAACAGAAAATGTGATAGGCCAATGAGCATCTACAAATAATAGGAAATGTTAAGTGCTTTAAGTGCTTTGTGAGCTGCTGAATGTTAACATCATTTTCTGTTTTCGCTTGAGACGGTAAAAAATTGTCTATGCTTGATTCTTCAGAGACACTGAAACATCAGAGAATGTGCCTTTCTCGGAGCATTAATGAATTATTTACAAAGGTACTGTTATATTTCCTGATATCCAGCACATCCTTGCTAATGAACAAAATATTTTTACAGTCCTGTAGTAAGCAAAGAAGCTGAACAAAGCAAATCTTTAAAGGATAAATGCAACATATCAAACCTTGGCTGTCACATAATCAAATGACAGGTCATCAACTTTCCAGGAATACATCAAACTGAGAGTTGGCAGCCCTGTCTGGGATGGCTCTAATTTGATTTCCAGGGATAGACATTCAGCATTATATTGTTCTGCTGTACTCCTCAGCTTTTTTGATTCTGGTCTGCTACTTAATCTTTACAAATATCTGACTATCTTCACATTCAAGATAATCAATACAGATTTACAGTCAATCCTCTCTGCTCACCTTGCAGGAGATGCAGTGTAGATTGAACAGAATGTTAGGTATCAATCTGTTCAGACATGTTATAACATATAATAAGGGCAAATGAGATTTATGCCAGATTCAGTGATCCCTTACTTCTCTCTGTATACCCTATCTGTTCACTGATATCTCGATTACTTCAACCAAATCACCTCATAGCCTCCTTAATTTCAGGGTTTAATACCAAAGTTGGTATTTTTTCTTATAATTGAACTTTGAGAGTCCAGGTATCACTCTGGTAAGAACTGAGGATTTTGTGGGGCAATGGTAGTGACACCAGAAGACCTGGGCTCAAGTCCCACCTGCTCCAGAGCTCTGTTACAACATTTTTAATTAACCTATTCAGACATATCTGCTAAATAGAGCAAAACTTATTTCCAAATAGTTGGGAGTCTCTGGAACCAAGAAATACGGCCTAAAAATTAGAGGCAGAGCTTTTCAGAAATAAAATCAACAAATATTCCAACTTGCAAAAGGTACTGGAGGTTTGGACCTTTCTTCTGTAAGCTTTGATGATGGATTACTGTATATACTCATGTAAAAGTCGGTCTCATGTAAAAGTTGACCCCTTATTTTGTTGAATTTTCCATATTTCCCATGTAAAAGTTGACCCTACTATATCGCATTATAAACCTCTGATAATGGATTTTGCATGTTCCCATTAACCCACTTAAACGACATCACATTCATTCGTTCATACTGGTAACTCTACTCATTGCTCTTTGTTTACTATATTGTCTCTGTATTCATTCATTCATAACTCTACTTAGCCGACTTAGTTTACAACAGCACGTTTTAATTTATTCATTCATTCATTCAGATTGGTACGAAGTCTATCTGTACTTATCGCACTTTGTATAGTATACATGCAAAAGTTAATATCTTAGAATCCCTACCATGTGGAAACAGGCCCTTCGGCCCAACAAGTCCATGCTGACCATCTGAAGAGTATCCCACCCAAACCCATTGCTCTACATTTACCCTGACTAATGCACCTGACCTACACATCCCTTAACACAATGGGCAAATTAGCATGACCAATTCACCTAATCTGCACATCTTTGGATTGTGGGAGGAAATCAGAGCACCCAGAGGAAACCCATACAGACACAGGGAGAATGTGCAAACTCCACACAGATAGTTGCCCGAGGTTGGAATCGAACCCAGGTCCCTGGCACTGTGAAGGAGCAGTGCTAACCACTGACCACTGTGATACCATGTTAATATCGTTAAAAAGTTAACCATTTTAATTGTGCCATTATATCTGAATAAAAGTGAGATAATATTAGCGACATATATGGATGTAGGTTTGCTCGCTGAGTTGGAAGGTTCATTTTCAGACATTTCATCACCTCCTTCGTCCGGAGGCGCACTGAAGATGTTACCTAGTATGCTGACGAAACGTCTGAAAATGAACCTTCCAGCTCCACAAGCAAACCTATATCCAGAACCTCAACCTGAACTACAAATCTTCTCAAAACTTACTAACCACATATATATTTAATTGTTTGACAAATTTGTTAATGTTGCTGAGGTTCATTACATAGGAGAGTAAATGGGAGGGAAATGGAAGAATTGACAGGAAAGTTCAAGACACTTACATATTCAGAATTTAGTAAATGTTTCATTTTAAGTGTGCCAAAATACCAGGCCATGACGATGTTGAACACTGTGATTTTGCAGGATTTCAATGAGTTTGACATGTTAAATTTTTGTACCACTATGTATGAATAAAATTTACTGCCATTAATTCATTCTTGTTTCCCTTGTTTTTATTCGGTCAATACCTTTATTGTAATTCACTGTGTTTTTCTTTTTTACCCAGGATTAGTTGAGTGATGAAAACAACTTCAGCTAATAATAAGGCATTTCGGACTGCAGCACGAATTTCAGCCCCTCAGAACTAGTGCCAACCTTATACATTGAACCTTTAAAAATAGTCTAAAAAAATTTGACTTTTGTATGAGTATACAGTAATTGTTTATTGCAAATCTGCAATTAAGTGAATTCTATTTAGCAAAAATAATAAGGAACATGTGACAAAGGCAGCTCCACGGAATTAGGTTGCAGATTCATCCTGAGTCATCATGCCTTTCTCTGTGGCTTCTGGGCTTTTTGTATTATCTGCCTTTACTTTTTCTGTTGAAAATGACTGTGTCTTTTTCTAGACACTCTCTATTCCACTATCACTTCTGCCTCTGTGGGATAGTTTTCATCTCCTCCACCAGGGCTTTATGCTGACCTAGCTCTGACTTATTTCAGCTCTAAAAGTTGTTCTGCTTCTGCTGAAGGATCTACACTCACTTCCCATGACCATGGACTCTATCCTTCTCTACTGCCCTTCAGAAATCTTTGATTACCTTTCATTGGATTCTTTGATCCTGTTGAAATTCCGACTCCTGGTTTTGTGTGGCCCATGTTGTTCCTTCAATCATTTGCATTGAATTTACCTCTTGTTCTCTAATGACTGCAGTGTAATTCATTATTCTTGAGCAAAGCTCCTGACAGACTCATACTATCGTGGGTAATTGCATTGACATTTGGTGGATGGTGATAATATCTTACTCCTTATAAAGCCTCTCAAGTTAAATTTCCCAATCACTACTTTACAAAACCATTGCTTATTAGTCCTACTTCTCTACTAACCCTAACACAATCACCTCCCTCAAGCATCTCATTTTTTTCTAAACCTCTCAACCTTTGTTTAAAAGACTTTTCTGATACCATCAACCACCAACTCCTATCCCCTCCCAAGCTTCACTGAGTTCTCCCCTTACGACAGGAAGTAATCAGGTGTGGAAAAAGATTAACTTGTTCATGATTCTACCTTCTGAATGATGGGACAGTGTGAGAAGACTGACGCATGAGCCCCCAATTCCAGATCCAAAAACTGTAATCCGTAGGGGATCCCCTCCAAAGAATGCAATGTTCTCACTAATCCAGCGTAAGGCCTGGATCTGATCCAATAGGCCATAATTGCCTTTTGCAGCTTGATCCCCAGTGCTTAAGAAACCTGTAACAAACAGAAAGCATTATATTAAGAAAGCATTGGGACAAACATTTCAACATGTGTGTAACTTACTCTTCTGTACAAATTGCAATTGAGGTTACTGTACTTTCTAAATATAAGAAAAAGGGGGGCTTTTACAATCAAACCATGTATAATGAGGCTCTTTTCCATTGTTAACAGGTATCAATGCAAACCACTTTGTTTATTTCACCAGTGCTAAACTTGTGAGTGTATATCTAGAATGAAAGCTTCACATGACTCCAAAGCAGAGTGACACTGCCTCCTTCAAAGAATTCCTTCTGCTTCACCCTGATATCATGTCAAACCATGATCCAGATTCAGAGATTAGCTACTGAACTAATCTAAGTTAACTAATCTTAGTTACTGAACTAAGCTTTACTGAAAGAAGGAAATCATTTTGCACTGACATTGTTGGAGAGTCAATTTAGTTTTCAAATGCTTGCCTAATTGAGTGAGGTTAGCTTAATACATGTCTGTTATTCAGCATCATCTGCAAAGATCAATGCAGGATAGGGTCGCCATCAAATAAAAGTAACAGATGCTTAACCATGGCCACTGTTGTTGACCCAAATAAAAATTACAGATGTTTTGCAAGCAATGTATGTTATTTTAGTTCAGTCCCCTCATCCAACTTGACTCATATCAGCAGGGCAACAAGGGATGGGAAATAAATGGTGGCCCAACAGTGAAGCCTATATACCATGACAGAATAAAAAAAACTACACATTTTTTTCTTTGTATAGTATCAGATCTTCTTAGTTTCAGTAAAAGCTTACATTGACAAAATGATTATATTTTGTTCTTTAAATGTCTCTAATTTGCTTTAAAGATAGTTTTGTCAAAAACGTTACTCTATCTATTCTGCCAGGTTGGATTGATATCTGTGTTACTGTAGAGTTCTGGATTGCAAAAGTCACCGCACATTGTGTCCCATTTGGAAGGCCAAAGCCTTGTGAAAAATATGGTTTCACTAGAATGCAATTGCCATGCCTTTATCCCTTGTCAATGCAAGAGAATACTAAATGGAAGCAAGTCAGCAATGGGTTAGATCTCATGGAATACAAGGAGAACTAGCCATTTGGATACAGAACTGGCTCAAAGGTAGAAGACAGAGGGTAGTGGTGGAGGGTTGTTTTTCAGACTGGAGGCCTGTGACCAGTGGAGTGCCACAAGGATCGGTGTTGGGTCCTCTACTTTTTGTCATTTACATAAATGATTTGGATGCAAGCATATGAGGTAGAGTTAGTAAGTTTGCAAATGGTGTAGTGGACAGTGAAGAGGGTTACCTCAGATTACAACAGGATCTTGACCAGATGGGCCAATGGGCTGAGAAGTGGCAGATAGAGTTTAATTCAGATAAATGCGAAGTGCTGCATTTTGGGAAAGCAAATCTTCGCAGGACTTATACACTTAATGATGAGATCCTAGGGAGTGTTGCTGAACAAAGAGACCTTGGAGTGCAGGTTCATAGCTCCTTGAAAGTGGAGTTGCAGGTAGATAGGATAGTGAAGGCGGTGTTTGGTATGCTTTGTTTTATTGTTTAAAGTATTGAGTACAGGGGTTGGGAGGTCATGTTGAGGCTGTACAGGACATTGGTTAGGCCACTGTTGGAATATTGCGTGCAATTCTGGTCTCCTTCCTATCAGAAAGTTGTTGTGAAACTTGAAAGGGTTCAGAAATGATTTACAAGGATGTTGCCAGGGTTGGAGGATTTGAGCTATAGGGAGAGGCTGAACAGACTGGGGCTGTTTTCCCTGGAGCGTCGGAGACTGAGGGGTGATCTTATAGAGGGATACAAAATTATGAGGGGCATGGATAGAATAAATAGACAAAGTCTTTTCCTTGGGTTGGGGGAGTCCAGAACTGGACGGCATAGGTTTAGGGTGAGAGGTGAAAGATATCAAAGAGACCTATGGGGCAACATTTTCACACAGAGGGTGGTACGTGTATGGAATGAGCTGCCAGAGGAAGTGGTCGAGGCTGGTACAATTTCAACATTTAAGAGGCATTTGGATGGGTATATGATTAGGAAGGGTTTGGAGGGATATGGCCAGGTGCTGGCAGGTGGGACTAGATTGGGTTGGGATATCTGGTCGCCATGGACGGGTTGGACCGAAGGGTCTGTTTCCATGCTGTACATCTCTATGACTCTATGACAAGGTTCATTGAAATGAGAACCACCTTCATTGTCAAAGGCTCTACAGAAATATTTCTCGTCAGTCACTTTTCAACCTTATATCATTTAAGGAGTACTTCAAGGAGTATTTAAGGAGAGTAGAACTAGTGTAAGGAAAGTACCAGATAGAAGACACATTAGCAATTAGAGTTCATGACAGTCCAGTAAAATTTACAATGACATTGTAGTCTGCCTCATCTTACTTTTTCAAATGTTACTGTGTTTTTTGAACTGGTTTTACTGTCTGGGATTATTGGTAAGTTTGGTTGAATTCTATTCTGAAAAGTGAAAACTATATGACAACTTATATATCAGAGTTCACTTAGTTACTTGGTTTTTCAACTTCTATAAATTGAAAATATTTTGCAATACATTGTTAGCTTCTTCCTTTGGATACAGGATGATGTCTCCCCTATTTCATTGTTGTGGTTCTGTTCGCCGAGCTGGAAGTTTTTGTTGCAAACATTTAGTCCCCTGGCTAGGCGACATCATCAGTGCTTGGGAGCCTCCTGCGAAGCGCTTCTTTGATGTTTCCTCCGGTGTTTATAGTGGTCTGTCCCTGCTGCTTCCAGTTGTCAGTTTCAGCTGTCCGCTGTAGTGGTTGGTATATTGGGTCCAGGTCGATGTGTTTGTATCGGGTCCTTCGTTCTGGTGAGTTGTTGTCTGAGCGTGGCTGTTAGTTTGTGTGCCGTTATGAGTCCTAGGGGTCTCAGTAGTCTGGTTGTCATAGGGCAAGCCAGACAGAGAACAGCCAGGGAATTCCTAGAGGCATGGCATTCATCCACAAACTCCATCAACAAACACATCGACCTGGACCCAATATACCAACCACTACAGCGGACAGCTGAAACTGACAACCAGAAGCAGCAGGAACAGACCACTATAAACACCGGAGGAAACATCAAAGAAGCGCTTCGCAGGAGGCTCCCAAGCACTGAGGATGTCGCCTCGCCAGGGGACGAAACGTTTGCAACAAAAACTTCCAGCTCGGCGAACAGAACCACAACAACGAGCACCCGAGCTACAAATCTTCGCACAAACTTTGATCCCCTATTTCATATTCCTCTCTTTTGATGTGCTCTCCTGCTGACGCACTGATTTAGGGCCATTTCTGTTATGATCTAGTCAGCTTTGCAGGGTTATCTGAAACGTAATGGAAGTAGGGAACAGGTGATGGGAACATTAGGGAACATTAAATAAGAAATTATCAGGTGAGATCTAGCTGCATTAATATGGGGAGCAAGTAATCGGTGCTATTAGTGTTTGTGATTTGTGAAATAAGTATAAAACTCTGATGAGAAAAATATATGGCTGGACTCTGCCAAACCAGCATTTTAACCTTTGCTATTTGAGACTGGTAGCAGAAGATGATTAATTACTTGTAAGTTAAGGAATGAGAGCTAAGAATTATTTTAACCAAATAATATTTTGAAGAAAAGTTCAAAAAGATTACTAGATGTAAATGGAAAATCTTGAGGTATGATTATCCACCCTTGTTTTCTGAAAATGAACCTGATGCCCTCTGGAAGAATAATTTGGCATGTGGACTATGACTACTGCTTTACCAATAAAGATACAAAGAATTGCCTTGGTAGTTTCACTACCAAAAAATAACAAGATAAAAAAAAAGTTTTTCTCAGATTGCAACCTGACAATTTGAGCACAAATGTAACTTTCATGGATATAATTCATCAAAAAAGATCATTTATTAATTACTTATGAAGCCTGGTCAGATGTTGACAAATTTAGAAAGAGTGAAGATCATTC
The DNA here is from genome assembly GCF_004010195.1 of Chiloscyllium plagiosum. Taxonomy (NCBI): domain Eukaryota; kingdom Metazoa; phylum Chordata; class Chondrichthyes; order Orectolobiformes; family Hemiscylliidae; genus Chiloscyllium; species Chiloscyllium plagiosum. Next base: position 40,984,838 of record NC_057724.1, read on the forward strand.
CATAGAAGAATACACAATGGAATTCAATAGATTGTATACAAGATTGCAGAAATTTTAGCTGATAATACCTCAGTCTGTGCTGGCATTTAAATTATTAATGGTGCAAAAGTAGTAAATACAAAAAGACTTTTATTTTGACAGGAGTTAAGTTTACAAAAATGATAAACCAAATATTAGAAGCATTAAAAACTTCCTTGCAAAGTATTCCTTTCCAGCAGTGTTCATGGTATTAAAAAGGACAATTGGCCATACAACAAAAAAAGGACAGGATAATAACAGAATGACCAGACAGTCTAGATAGAAGCTACAGGAGACATATGAAAGACAAACTAAGACTAAATCAAATGAGGACCAAAATGTTTTGACAATTTTGAGATGCAAAGAGAATTTGCGACTTCCAATAAAAGATGAAACACACAAATGGCCTGATGTGGTTAATCAATGTTTTCAGTGTGATTTAAAGTACTATTTTGCCATGGACTGTCCTAAATGGCATAACTGAGTTTCTGAAACTAAACACAAAATGGAAGATTTTGAGGAAGAAGATTGAGATTTGCTTCTAAGGGACTGCATTAGTCACACAAATTTTCAGTGCAGTAATAAATACATTTGTGGCACAATCTTTCAATCATGCATGAGTAGACAATAAATGCAATAAATGTGCGGAATAAACTGAGTGAAATGCCACCAGAAGAGAAAATGCTGGAAAATCTCAGCAGGTCTGGCAGCAAATGTAAGGAGAGAAAAGAGCTGACGTCTCAAGTCTAATTGACCCTTTGTCAAAACATCCAGCATCTGCAGTAATTTGCTTTTATCCTGTGTGAAATGCTACCTTAACTTTCTGAATAAGAAGGAGTGGAACAGACTTAAGGAACACAGGAATTCTAGTTTCAGAATTAGGGAACGATAACAATTAAAACTAAAAAGTTTGTTTGTTCCTTCTAAAATAGCCATAATCAATCATTTTATTAACATGGATACAGTATCCAGTGAAATACTATCGATTTTAAGTAGGACGATGAAGAAACTATAGATGGAACGGGTTATAGAAAACAACAAAATTACCATATTTGAAAAAAATGAATTTGCAATGTATACAACTGGGACACTGTTGTATTCATTTAATGGAGCATAACCTCTCCATTAAAGAAATGAAGGAACTGTTACTGACATCTAAATCACTATTATTACCATACAGTAATGAACAACCCAGTTTCCAAAAACCATTCCTTCAAGGAAAGGTGCATCTAAGGTAGTAGGGAAAGAGTTAACTCAGTTTTCTACTCATTATGATCTACCAGTTGAAATACAACTCAGTGCCTACATTTTTGCAGGATGTAATAAGCAATCTAGGTATAAAAAAATGGAAGCCAACTTCCTATCATCTGTAAACAGAGGGAGCGTTAAAGGGATACCATCAGACTCTAAAAACAACAATTAAGGCATATTGTCATGAATATCCACAGATTGGGGAAAAAGTGATTAGATTTCTTATTTGCTACCAGGGATTCCCCAAATGTCTGTTTACTAAAAATCTACTAACAGTTATGTTGCAAGATGATGAATCTAGTGGGGTCAATGCATTAGAATACATCTATGATCATAACAGGTACATTAGAATGAACAAGGAAAACTCTATCAGGTAAAGAAAATAGCTGGATTCAATGAAGAATCTAGAATCTCTACTGTGTGGAAACAGGCCCTTCAACCCATCAAGTCCACACTGACCCTCCGAAGAGTAACCCACCCAGACTCATTTCCCTATATTTGCCCCTGCCCAATGTACCTAACCTACATATCCCCCAATACTATGGGCAATTTAGCACAGCCAATTCACCTCACCTGCACATCTTTGGAGTGTGGGAGGAAACTGGAGCACCCAAAGGAAACCCACGCAGACATGGGGAGAATGTGCAAACTTCACAAGACAGTCACCCAAGGCTGCTATTGAACCCAGGTTCCTGGTGCTATGAGGCAGTAGTGCTAACCACTGAGCCACCGTGCCACCCCAAATTACCCATACATGTTTCCAGAGAGACACTCAAGTCATGCAAAGTGGCACAGCGGCATTGAAAAACTTCAGAGACAAATATGAAAGAATGGGAAAGGCTACAACTAGAATATTTCAAACAGGAGACAAATTATTAGTGTATTACCTCTACAAGGTGAACTTCTGACAGTAAGATTCAGGGGTCCATACAAGATAGGTAGGATGGTTAGGAATGTAACTTATCTGGTAGATACTCTTGATTGCAAAAAGAAGAATCAGTTATGTCACATAAATATGTTGAAGTGATATGATTGTAGAGAGGAAGACAAAAAAAAGCAAGTATATCTGGTGCTAAGAATTTTGGAAGATGACAGAGACAGTGAGAAAGATGACAAAGGAAATGGAGATACTTCACAAAGTGAACCTCCTGCAATTCTACTAGCTAGTTCTGAAATAGTAGGACAACATCTTTTCATACTTAAAGGAAAAAAAACAGGAATACCTAACAGGGTTGGTTAGGTAATTCAAGGAAATCTGTTGTGATATATCAGGATGCATTATGTTAGTCAGGCATGATGATAAGTCAGAGGAATCAATATCAACAAAACAACATCCTCACTGGTTAAACCTAGAAAGAACAAGTTGAAACAAAGATTCAATATGTGGTAGAATATCATGTGATTAACCTCGTCAAAGTGGCTGGAATTCAACAATGATGTTAAGATCGAAAGTGGATGGGTTGACAAGTTTCCATATAGATTACAGAAAAGTAAATGCAGTAGTAAAAATAATTGTATCCAATTCCTCAGTGGAAGATTGTATTCATAGGGTTTGCAGTGCCTCATTCCTCTCTAAGATTGATCTGGCAACTACAATTAACATCAAAATCTGAAGAGATATCAGCCTTTGTTATATTAAACAGGTTACAATGATGTCGAGTCATGACATTTGGGTTTTAAAAAGCCTCAGCTACTTTTCAAAGACTTATGAGTAAAGTTGTAGTTAAAATGCCAGTTGTGTAACTTATTTAGTGATAGTCACAAAATCATCTGGAATGAATATGTAAAACAATCAAAAGACTTTTTAAAGCAATTACAGTTCGCTAGTTTCATAATAAAACTTGTCAAGAGAATTTGCACAAGTGAAGGTAACTTACAGAAGATACATCATAGGGCATCGTAGGGCCTGTGAAAACAAAGGCTCTGATCAAAGTCTCCATTCCTAAAACTAAACAGGAACTTAACAGATTTCTAGGAAAGTGTGGATTTTATCAGGAATTTCTGTCTAAATTCAGCAGAGTAGACATACCTTTAGCAGATATGTTATGAAAATAGGCAAAGTGAAGTAGTCAATAGAGTGCTAAGCAACTCTGGAGGAACTGAAGGCAATCCTCGTAAATGAATGACCAATAGTTGCCCATTACTTTAAGGAACCTTTTGAAATGCAATTTATTCTTGTGTCTTGGGGATAAGTGCAGTTATGTTGCAAGATGAAGATTCAGGATTGGAGATGCCAGTTTTTCTTTTCCCAAAAGAAATTATTTCATTATCAGGTGAAGCACGCTACATCAGAAAAAGAGGTTTTGGGATGATTATTGACATTTTGACATTATGAAATCCATGTCCATCACAGTTGCAAAGAAACAATAATTTATAGTGACAATAATCTGCCACATTTTGGACAGAATTGAAGATTCAAAATTCAAGACTGTCCTGATGGAGCTTATTATTTTATAAATTTAAATTAAAATTGTACACATTGCTGGGAGTGAAAATGTAATAGGTGACGCACTATTAAGGATATAATTGTGCTGGGATAGTTTCGGAATTTAGGAGAAAAAGAACAAGAGATTTTTTAAGTCCTGCATAAAGAATGAGTTAGGATGAATTAGTGTAATTTTCTTGTGTTTTTTTGTATGTGTGTGTTATGCTAACATAGTGATAAAACATATTTGATCAGGAAATGGCGTTTAATTTCTTTAAAAGTGGAGGTGTGTAAGGGACAACATAATTGTTACTTTTTGGACTACAATTTGAAAGTTGGATATTGCTACAATGCTGAAATACTAGGAAAGTCATAATATTTGTAAAATCAAGTTGTACACATTTTTGGCCGTGCATGGCAAGGTTGTTGGAACAGTGGATTGATGCACAATCGTGTCAGAGCAGCATAATGTGTTTTTCGAATTGAAGTGCTTGACGATTAGGTTGATCCAGCTGCAGTTTGTTAAAAAGAGCAGCCAGAGACCTCGAAAGCTGGCAAACTATAAACATCTCTCAACATATGAAAAAGGACAAAAAAAAGTTTAAAAGAATGTAGCAAAGACGTAGGTGCACCAGACCAACTATCACAGTGAAGAAAGACCTTTGCTTTCCAGCCAACATGCCATCAATACTGAAATCAAATGGAATTATGACAGAATTGTGAATTACTGTGTGTTTATTTGGGATTTTTAAAGTGGCTGTGTCTTAAATTACATAGTAATGGATTAGAAATCCTTTCTTTTCTCGATCATTTGTTAAAACTATAAGTGTGCTGCAATAATTCTTTTCCATTAATGATGACAAACCAATCATCTCAGTGGTCTAATTTGGATTTTATATACAGTACTTTCTTATGGCTAGTGGAACAGTGGGGCATGACGATCAACTCATTCTTGCTCATTAAGTTTTGACACAGTTGGCAGTTTGTTAGATGAAGGACAGATAAATTCTGATAAAGGTGAGGCTATCAGTTGCAAATGTCTACAATCAAAAGTGGGTATTAAATATAAAATTATTTTAAGTAGAGAAAGGTAGACCATAAGAAAATATAACAACTGGCTGAATCTACAGGTTGAGGAGCATGAGATTATGCCCATGGATCGGGAACATGAAGAACAAAAATGGAAGGCAAGGAATATACTGGAAATTCAAGTGGCTGAAGGAGTGAGCATGCTCATAGAATACACCTTGAACCATAAACAGGAATTATTTTAATAGAATGGAGAAATCAAACAGCAACAGTTCAGAAAGAGATAGAGAACTATATACAATGTGTAGTTAACGAGGTCTACAAACATATCAGTAACTCATGGAAAGAAGCTCATGTGATCAGGCAGTCTTAATGACTATGAAGAAATTAGATTACAAATTAACAAAAGATATCAAACAGCAGAATTAAAAAGCTGGAGAGAATGAGGTGTACAGAGAGATGCCAAATAAGGGACAACTAGCCCTTTCACAGCATAGAAATAACATCTCCTGATGGATTCCAGTAGCCTAAAGAAAGGCGAGTGGCACAAGCTTTTGAAGAAAACTGGTGCCCAAACTATATGAGATTCACCAACAGCAGGAAAATAAATTTTGAAGATTTTTGTGGGTTTGTTCACAAAAAAATACTTTGGAATGTAGATCAATTGATATCAAAGTTGAATGTCTCTTTAGAGATCAGGACAAGAGGGAAATGTTTAATTGTCTTTCAAAATAGGTACTAAACACATGCCGACACTGTGGAAGTTTAATAAATGAATATATATTGCTTAAATTATGCCTCTATATTTGGATACTTCTCAATAAGGTCCATCTCATTAAAACTGGACTAGTTTGACTATTAAGTTTTACTGGAACCATAGTGAGGGCAGCTTTCAGCCATCTTTATGGTATACATGTAGATTTTTTTTGCGGGGTGGGAGCAATGAATTTCAAAAAAACCTCATAAATGGACTTAAAGCACAATTCAAAATTGTCAGTCAGGCTTCTGGGGATTTTAATTAAACTGAATTAGAAATCAGGTAGAATGCGTTAAGAGTCACTTTGCATTGTCAATCCTATTCAGAAAATATTAGCCCCATTGCTAAGAGTCTAAGTTGGGGCTCACAAGAAAATGCAATAGCTCCCAAAACCGAAATGGAGGAATTGCAAAGTCTAATTCAACAGATGAATTGGCATGCAAATGAGGCCAGTTACTTATTATAATGTCTCAGAGTTTTTTGTAATCAGGAAAAACCAAAAGGAAAAGACTGTTTGGATGAACAAAGTATTGAAAAACATTTAAAAACATTGTCTTTTGAAATTTTCATGATTAGAAGTTGCCAGATATTGTGTTTAGTGGTGTTCCTTATACAAATCTCCGTTCTCAACTGTAAGAGGGTGGATACATTTTATTTGGAAAGGGAGTTAAGTGTGAGGGAGGTAAATGTTTGCTTTTGGCTTGGAAGATTAAAAAGATCAGAAGTGTAGTAAAAACTACCCAATGGCAGAAATGTCTGTTCTTGTTAATCATGTTTTCTTAGTGTCAAAACGTGAGGTGCTGGAAAAGCACAGCAGGTCAAGCAGATCTGAGGAACAGGACAGTCGATGTTTCTGGTATAAGCCCTTCATCAGGAATGAGGGCCTATGCCTGAAACGTTGACTCTCCTGCCTGACCTGCTGCGCTTTTACAGTGTCACGCCTTTTTGAGTCTGACATCTCCAGCATTTACAGTCCTCACTTTCTTAGTGAAAATATTGGAACAAATCTAAAAAGGGACTCAACAACAATACTCATTAAGTGCTATATCAATAAGTCACTGTGGATAATGAATACTTAACAAAATGCATGAACTAAAAAAGACCGACGATTGATATTTAAATTGCTTTGCAAAGGAAAGAGGATACTTTAAGAAATGATTAGAAACAGTGGAAAAGGGACATTTGGAACTGTAATCTACATTAAAGATGGAAATTTTATATTTCTTAATTTGCTTGTTTTTCACAATCAAACATATATTTTGAATTATTTTAAAGCAAGTTTATTTATTTTGAATTATTTTAAAGGAAGATCTGTTATCCTCTAAAAGGGTTTGCGAAGAGGCCTGAGGCCTAATGAGACTACAGTACAGGAGATGGACATATATTAATTAAGCAATAATTGGGTGAGAACTGTCAGTATACATAAGGGGAACAAATAATCAACATTGTTACAGCTTGTGTGTGAAATAGAAATAAAAGTCTGGTTAGAAAAGTATATGACTGGAGTCTTTGTAATCAGCATTTTAGCCTTTGATATTTAACATGATAGGGTTGAATCATACTTTTTTTTGGCTAAGTGCAAGTTGTGTCAAGTTTGGAGGAGTTATTCTTGCCACAGCAGTGAGATTGCTCACTAAGTCTTATCAAATGGCATTAATTATAATTCCCAGCCCGAAGACAAGTACCACATCCAATTTCCACCTCACCTTACCACTTGCTATTCCTGGAATAACTGATCACCTCAATTGACCAGCCATTGCGCATCCAGACAAATACTGACACTCTGGAGCTCGTTGCTGGGAAAGCACAGCAAGTCAGGCAGCATCCGAGGAGCAGGAGAATCAACATTTCGGGCATAAGACCTTCATCAGGAAAGGCTGATGAAGGGCTTATGCCTGAAACATCGATCCTCTTGCTCCTCGGATGCTGCCTGACCTGCTGTGCTTCTCCAGCACCACACGTTCGACTCTGATCTTCAGCATCTGCAGTCCTCACTTTTTCCTCCCTGACACTCTGGAGCTGCCTTGCACATTAGCCCCAGCTGTGGCAGACAGAGGGAAATCTACTTTAGGAAGCAGTAACACTTGCTCCTAGTCATTGAATAGAGGGCCTAGTAAGCAATGATTTGGGGGACGGTCACTGGGATTCAACAGATACAGTCAGATATCCAAAGAATTACAACTGTTTTGTCTGCTAAGCTCTTATCTCCAAAGTCTTCTTATGTTGTTCTTCCTCTCTGATATTATGTGCCATTATGCAATCAAAAGCAATGTCTGCAGGTAATATTCCTGATACCAAATAAACCTTCCTGATTCATAGTTTTGAATTCTTGGGGGTGATATGATGAACTGCCTTAAGATAGAAGCATCATGAAAGCTTCCTGAGCCATGGGTATTAACATATAGCAAAGAATAAACAGCATTGTAAACAATGTGCATATGGTGAGGAGATAATTATATGATTCTTTTGGTGCAATGAGATTTTCTACAACTATACCTGGAACCCTGTCAGTCCATATATTTAACTGCTCTCTGTTTGATTCCTAGGTTTTTCAGAGATAGTAATAGTGAGGCCACTCTGAATATGGTATGTGATCCTTTTCTTGTAATGGTCAATTGCAGTCTGATTAATATTGCAAGCCAGGGTGAAAAAATAAAATGTGGAATTTTCCCGTTGACATGGTCTCCAAGTCTTCAGACTTCAACTGTCACCCACCTAATAGCATCTGGGGTACATGTGTTAATAAGCAGACAATTCAAAGACCTTTCAGGTTTTAAACTGTATTTGTAAGATTTTTATGGACTGGTGGGCTTGGATGGGACAGCCAGGAAAACAGAGGATGTATCAGCATTGAAACAGCTGCCCACACATTCCCACTTCTTGGAAAGCTATCCATGGACAGACAGGAACCCAATCTGTTACTGACAATAAGGGGGTGGGAAAAAAAAAGCAGATTAAGGAATCAATTTAGTCGAATCTGCAGCTGCTTTGCCATTTTATCACCAGGTGTGCACCCTCTCCCAAGTATGAGCTGCCATATCTCCATGGAGGCAGCTTGTCGACACGCCAGGGGTCAACAAAGCTGGAGTCCGACTGCCTTTATGGGGCAACTCTGTTTGCCACCCGATGGCGGCTACAGTTCCAGAAACTGCTGGGTGTGACGCGAGCAAGTACATCTCAGTTTGGTCCTGTTGTCAGGTGCAAAGCCTATGTAAGAATCTAGTTCATGGGGTGTTTGAAATAAACATCTTTTATGATGCTATACAGGGAATCCAATGCAGGTTATAATTCCACCCAAATTCTCCCTGCGCCCCTGTATCATTCCCATTCTGCTGAGCCCCATTAAACCCAGCCTCACGTTTCCCGCCATATACAAATAATTAGGTTTCAAAAATGACTTAATTAGCAGAAGTACATTTCGACATATCAACAGGTTATAAAAGGTGCCATTTAAATGCAAGTTTTTAACACCTTTTTTCTCCCCAACTGGAATATTCTGAATACAAATTACTGCAGGGTGATGGGTATGAAATGAACAGTAAGTCATCTGTGACCTGATGATTTTATTCATGGTTTACTGCATCCTTCAATCAAAAGGCATAATCCTTGTGCCTGGAGACTGAGCTGCAGCGAGCCTAAGGCCATCCCTGAACTCTGCAACTCATGATTTCATTCCTCACATAAAAAAAAACGATACAGTTAAACTCTATTATTCTGCATAGAGATGACTGTTTACAAATGTTCTGCAAACCATTTTCAGTAAAGTTTGAATCCTGAAGTGCTTTATTACTGCTTAATTTGTTTACTTTTCCCAGAGAAGCATTTTCCTTTCACAGGCAATTATTTTCCTTTTAGTCCCTGGAGCAAATTGTTAACTAATCAGTGAAGCCGACAGAAAAAAATCAGCTGTAGCAGAGATTACTGAAATTTCTGTTAATCGTCTGACACACTGAGGATAATTTTAACTTAGGACAATCATGTAAAACAAGTAATATCAGATCAGCTGCCTGTTATACAACTCTCTCAATAGACTTGAATGGAGATGAAAATTGGGAGATGTGTAACAGCAGTAGTTCCAATATTATTAATTATACACTCAGAGGCAAAATCACCCCCACTAACTCCAAATGATGTCAGCTTGAATAAGACTTCCATCACAGATTAAACCCAGTCAGGGAAGCTTTGGAGCCAGGAGTTTTGCAATTGGTCTGAAAGAATTCAAATTATTTAGATACTTAATATTTGCCTTTTCTCACAAAATTCACTTCACCCTGTACTTTACAGAGAGATGGAGAATACATTGCATTACTTTAACAAGATGTGACATTTAATGACCTCTACCATAAAACAATCTGGTTCTGCCACTAATGCGATGAGGTGACTTCATAGTTATCATTAATATAGATGGGAAAGAATATTGCATGGTTTTGTACAGAATCCAAAAGTACTAATTAAAATAGGTTTGATCTTGAATTTTGGCCCAGTATGGACTTGCGTATTATTCCAATAGGCAACAGAAAATGGGGATGTGCATACAAAGTGCAGCAACCATCTATCTTCTGTCTATTTTGCACTCTGTTATGCACACAATGTGACACAATTATTTTTGTGATGGAAAGCTTTAGTGGATTGTGTTTGATAATTTTCTTTCAACCACAATAGTAATGTTTTAAAGCTGGAATTAGGTGAATCAGAATTGTTTATTGTTTGAAATAAAAAAAACACAGGATTAAAACGGTGGTCTGAAAGATAAATGGAAATAAACCTCTCATTAGTGTATTATGCTTGTAAATAGAAAGTAAGAAAGGGACAATGAACTCCATGGTCAAGATCAGACTTCATTAGCTATGTTGACTGATAAAAAGTACATTCAATTGCATCAAGAGCATCCTCTACAGATGTTCAGCTACAAAAATATCTGATGAGAGCTTCAAACCATTCAGGCATCGAGGAGAATTTCAAACAGTATCTTTCTGAAAACCTATCTATGCGAATAAATGTTTGAATAACTTTCTTTATGAGGATCAGGATAAACAGGTCAATTACTGCCACAAAAATAGGGCCTTCTTGTTTGTGTAATATGATTTTGTTCCTCTATCATGTGATCTGAAGTCTTTAAGTCATTCAATGTTTTATATTTACTTGTCAGATGTGGGCATTGCTGGCTTGTCAGCATTTACTGCCTGTCCCTAGTTGCCCTTGATCATTTAGTGCTAAGCTGCAGTCCATATGCTGAAGGTTGACTGACAATGCCCTTAGGGAGGGAATTCCAGGATTTTAACCCAGCGCCAGTGAAGGAATGGTGATATATTTCCAAGTTAGGATGGTGAGTGGTTTGGAGGGGAACTTGCAGATGGCGGGTGTCTCCCCATGTAACTGCTGCCCTTGTCCTTCTACATGGGAGTAGTTGTGGATTTGGAAGGTACTGTCTCAGAAATTTGGTGAATTCTGACAGTGCATCTTGTAGATAGTACACATTGCTGCTGCTGAGCATTGGCAAGGGAGGGAGTAGATATTTGTAGGTGCGATGCCAAACAAGCGGGCTGCTTTGTCCTGGAAGGTACCAAGCTTCTTGTGTTGCCGGTGCCGCACCCATCCATGCAACTGGGGAGTATTCCATCACACTCCTGACTTGGGCCTTGTAGATGCTGGCCAATTTAGGGTGAAACACTTGGATCCAAAGAACTGCTGGATCCAGGAATACAGAAACTGAATATGCTGAGATATAGTCGTATATAGTTTGATACAGCCGAAAATGATGAGTACGCCACTCTTATCAGCCTACACATTGTCCAATGATGATTACACTGCTAACTGGATATACCTTGCATGACATTTGCACAAACCATGATTCAAAGAACCTCTCTCATTCTGCCAATTTGGATCACAAAGATCAATGTGTCCTTAACAATCCCAACTGAATATCTATTCAACTGCAAGATTGCAACCCCTCCCCCCCCACCATATTGATGCTATTTAAAAGGGTAGATGCCCAACTTCCAGGTGATACGTGCTTGATTATTTTACAAAAATATTGAAATACAAAGGTGTATTCTTGGAGGAGTTTAGGTGACTTCTTGGATTCTGAAGGGAATGTTGCTGCATTCTGACAGTAAGGTTAGAGGAGTTTTCTATCCTCTATTTAGGAACTTGCTGGAGTTATAAGGACTATAGATGTAGTCAATCATGGTTTGTGAAAGATGAAGCTGAGGCTGCAGAGGGGGCACTGCTTTTCATAGAGGGGAGAGTACTGTCCACAGAGGAGCCTTATATACCAAGATTCTTCAGGAGCACGTCTATCTTTACCTCAGCCAAGAATAGTGTTTGGTACATCTGTAATTCACCAGAGGCAATCTGAACTGAATGGAGTGTCTTCTTTAAAGGAACTTTCAGCACCACAACAAAGAGAAGATGTGTTGACAGTATCTATAAGGTCACTGTCACTCTCAACCTCTGCACCAAAGTTTCTTCCAGGTGGGATCACGCAACTTTGCTAACATTTCACCATTCACTCCTGCTCTGAGAGATGTTGGAAACTCTGAACCTCAGGAGAGGAGAATTCATGGTTTTGAAAATCCAAGCATACTACATTCACTGGCTTTCCTTTCATCGATCCCATAAGCAACATCTTCAAAAACCTGCAATGCGTTTGTCAAACCCGATGATTTCCCCTTCATAAATCCATGTTAACTGTGCCCACTTTTGCTATTTTTTTTCTAAATATTCAGTTACGTTATCCTTTATATCAATCCTTACATTTTCCCTTCCACAGACATCAAACTAACAAATCTGTTGTTTTCCACACCCTTCTTCCCCACTTAGAGTCATAGAGATGTACAGCATGGAAACAGCCAGGGCAGTGAATCCAGGAACAGTGAGGGCAGTGAGTCCAGGGAACAGTGAGAGCAGTGAGTCCGGGAGCAGCCAGGGCAGTGAGTCCAGGGAACAGTGAGGACAGTGAGTTCTGTAACAGCGAGGTTAGTGACTTCGGGAACAGCGAGGGCAGTGTGTCCAGGGAACCGCGAGGGCAGTGAATCCCAGGAACAGAAAGAGCAGTGTGTCCAGGAAGCAGTGAGGGCAGTGCGTCCGGGAACCTGTGAGGGTAGTGAGTCCGGGAACCAGTGAGGGTAGTGAGTGCGGAAACAGTAAGGGCAGTGAGTCCGGGGAACAGTGAGGGCAGTGAGTCCGGGAACCCGTTAGGGTAGTGAGTCCGGGAGCAGTCAGGGCTGTGAGTCCAGGGAATAGTGAGGGTAGTGAATCCGGGAACAGCGAGGGCAGTGAATCCAGGGAACAGATAGGGCAGTGAGTCCGGGAATAGCGAGGCCAGTGTGTCCTGGGAACAGTGATGGCAATGTGTCCCAGGAACAGTGAGGGCAGTGCGTCCCAGGAACAGTGAGGGCAGTGAGTCCCAGGAACAGCGTGGGCAGCGAGTCCGGAAACAGCGAGGGCAGTGAGTCTGGGAACACCGAGGGCAGTGAGTCTGGGAACACCGAGGGCAGTGAGTCCAGGGAACAGCGAGGGCAGTGAGTCCAGGGAACAGCGAGGGCAGTGTGTCCCGGAAACAGCGAGGGGAGTGAGTCCTGGGATCAGTGAGGGCGGTGAGTCCGGGAACAGCGAGGGCAGTGTGTCCCGGGAAAAGTGAGGGCAGTGAATCCGGGAACAGTGAGGGCAGTGTGTCCCAGGAACAGTGAGGGCAGTGAGTCCTGGGATCAGTGAGGGCAGTGAGTCTGGGAACAGTGAGGTCAGTGTATCCCGGGAACAGTGAGGGCAGTGATTCCGGGAACAGTGAGGTCAGTGTGTCCCAGGAACAGTGAGGGAGTGAGTCCTGGGATCAGTGAGGGCAGTGAGTCCGGGAACAGTGAGGGCAGTGTGCCCCGGGAACAGTGAGGGCAGTGAGTCCGGGAACAGTGAGGGCAGTGTATCCCGGGAACAGTGAGGGCAGTGAATCCGGGAACAGTGAGGGCAGTGTGTCCCAGGAACAGTGAGGGAGTGTCCCAGGAACAGTGAGGGCAGTGAGTCCTGGGATCAGTGAGGGCAGTGAGTCTGGGAACAGTGAGGTCAGTGTATCCCGGGAACAGTGAGGGCAGTGATTCCGGGAACAGTGAGGTCAGTGTGTCCCAGGAACAGTGAGGGAGTGAGTCCTGGGATCAGTGAGGGCAGTGAGTCCGGGAACAGTGAGGGCAGTGTGCCCCGGGAACAGTGAGGGCAGTGAGTGCGGGAGCAGCCATGGCAGCGAGTCTGGGAACAGTGAGGGCAGTGAGTCCGGGAGCAGCCATGTCAGCGAGTCTGGGAACAGTGAGGGCATTGAGTCCGGGAGCAGCAAGGGCAGTGAGTCCGGGAACAGTGAGGGCACGGAGTCCGGAAGCAGCCAGGGCAGTGAGTCCAGGGAATAGCGAGGACAGTGAGTTCGGGAACAGCGAGGGCAGTGACTTCAGGAACAGCGAAGGCAGTGTGTCCAGGGAACTGCGAGGGCAGTGAGTCCCAGGAACAGAAAGGGCAGTGTGTCCAGGGAACAGTGAGGGCAGTGAGTCCAGGGAACAGTGTGGGCAGTGAGTCCAGGGAACAGTGTGGGCAGTGAGTCCGGGAACCATGAGGGCAGTGAGTCCGGGGAACAGTGAGGGCAGGGAGTCCGGGAGCAGCCAGGACAGTGAGTCCAGGGAACAGCGAGGGCAGTGACTTCAGGAACAGCGAGGGCAGTGTGTCCAGGGAACTGCGAGGTCAGTGAGTCCCAGGAACAGAAAGGGCAGTGTGTCCAGGGAACAGTGAGGGCAGTGAGTCCGGGGAACAGTGAGGGCAGTGAGTCCGGGAACCAGTGAGGGTAGTCAGTCCGGAAACAGTGTGGGCAGTGAGTCTGGGGAACAGCGAGGGCAGTGAGTCTGGAAACAGTGAGGGCAGTGAGTCCGGGGAACAGCGAGGGCAGTGAGTACGGGAATAGCGAGGGCAGTGAGTCCAGGAACAGCGAGGGCAGTGAGTCCAGGGAACAGTGAGGGCAGGGAGTCCGGGAGCAGCCAGGGCAGTGAGTCCAGGGAACAGCGAGGACAGTGAGTTCGGGAACAGCGAGGGCAGTGAGTTTGGGAACAGTGACGGCAGTGTGTCCAGGGAACTGCGAAGTCAGTGAGTCCGGAAACAGTGAGGGCAGTGAGTCCGGGGAACAGCGAGGGCAGTGAGTCCAGGAAACAGTGAGGGCAGTGAGTCCAGGAAACAGTGAGGGCAGTGAGTCCGGGGAACAGCGTGGGCAGTGAGTCCAGGGAACAGCGAGGCCAGTGAGTCCAGGGAACAGTGAGGGCAGTGAGTCCGGGAGCAGGAAGGGCAGTGAGTCCAGGGAACAGCGAGGACAGTGAATTCGGGAACAGCGAGGGCAGTGACTTCAGGAACAGCGAGGGCAGTGTGTCCAGGGAACTGCAAGGGCAGTGAGTCCCAGGAACAGAAAAGGCAGTGTGTCCAGGGAACAATGAGGGCAGTGAGTCCAGGGAACAGCGAGGGCAGTGAGTCCGGGAACTAGTGAGGGTAGTGAGTCCGGAAACAGTGAGGGCAGTGAGTCCATGGAACAGCGAGGGCAGTGTGTCTCGGGAATAGTGTGGGCAGTGAATCCGTGAACAGCGAGGGCAGTGAATCCAGGAAACAGATAGGGCAGTGAGTCCGGGGAAAAGCGAGGGCTGTGACTTCGGGAACAGTGAGGGCAGTGAATCCAGGGAACAGATAGGGCAGTGTGTCCCAGGAACAGTGAGGGCAGTGCGTCCCGGGAACAGTGAGGGCCATGAGTCTGGGAACTATGAGGGCAGCGAGAACTGGGAACAGTGAGGGCAGTGAGTCCAAGGAACAGCGAGGCCAGTGT
>NC_057724.1:41000974-41002563 GCF_004010195.1 Chiloscyllium plagiosum
CAGTGAGGGCAGTGAGTCCGGGAACAGCAAGGGCAGTGAGTCCGGGAGCACCGAGGGCAGTGAGTCCAGGGAACAGCGAGGGCAGTGAGTCCAGGGCACAGCGAGGGGAGTGAGTCCGGGAACAGCGAGGGCAGTGACTTCGGGAACAGTGAGGGCAGTGAGTCCCGGGAACAGCGAGGGCAGTGTGTCCCGGGAACAGTGAGGGCAGTGAGTCCGGGAACAGTGAGGGCTGTGTGTTCCAGGAACACTGAGGGCAGTGAGTCCTGGGATCAGTGAGGGCAGTGAGTCCGGGAACAGCAAGGGCAGTGAGTCCGGGAGCAGCAAGGGCAGTGAGTCCAGGGAACAGCGAGGACAGTGAATTCGGGAACAGTGAGGGCAGTGACTTCAGGAACAGCGAGGGCAGTGTGTCGAGGGAACAGTGAGGGCAGTGAGTCCTGGGAACAACGAGGGCGGTGAGTCCGGGAAGAGTGAGTGCGGTGTCTTCCGGGAACAGTGAGGGCAGTGTGCCCCGGGAACAGTGAGGGCAGTGGGTCCGGGAGCAGCCATGGCAGTGAGTCCGGGAACAGTGAGGGGAGTGAGTCTGGGAACAGTGAGGGCATTGAGTCCGGGAACAGTGAGGGCATTGAGTCCGGGAACAGTGAAGGCAGTGAGTCCGGGAGCAGCAAGGGCAGTGAGTCCGGGAGCAGTGAGAGCAGTGAGTCCGGGAGCAGCCAGGGGAGTGAGTCCAGGGAACAGCGAGGATAGTGAGTTCGGTAACAGCGAGGTTAGTGACTTCGGGAACAGCGAGGGCAGTGTGTCCAGGGAACTGTGAGGGCAGTGAGTCCCAGGAACAGAAAGGTCAGTGTGTCCAGGGAACAGTGAGGGCAGTGAGTCCGGGGAACAGTGAGGGCAGTGAGTCTGGGAACCAGTCAGGGTAGTGAGTCCGAGAGCAGCCAGGGCAGTGAGTCCAGGGAACCGCCGGGGCAGTGAATCCGGGAACAGCGAGGCAGTGAATCCAGGGAACAGATAGGGCAGTGAGTCCGGGAAAAGCGAGCGCAGTGACTTCGGGAACAGTGAGGGCAGTGAGGCCGGGAGCAGACAGAGCAGTGAGTCAAGGGAACAGCGAGGGCAGTGAGTCCAGGGAACAGTGAGGGCGGTGTGTCCGGGAACAGCGTGGGCAGTGAGTCTGGGAACACCGAGGGCAGTGAGTCTGGTAACACCGAGGGCAGTGAGTCCTGGGAACAACGAGGGCGGTGAGTCCGGGAAGAGTGAGTGCGGTGTCTTCCGGGAATAGTGAGGGCAGTCTGCCCCGGGAACAGTGAGGGCAGTGGGTCCGGGAGCAGCCATGGCAGTGAGTCCGGGAACAGTGAGGGCAGTGAGTCTGGGAACAGTGAGGGCATTGAGTCCGGGAACAGTGAGGGCAGTGAGTCTGGGAACAGTGAGGGCATTGAGTCCGGGAACAGTGAGGGCATTGAGTCCGGGAACAGTGAGGGCATTGAGTCCGGGAACAGTGAGGGCATTGAGTCCGGGAACAGTGAGGGCATTGAGTCCGGGAACAGTGAGGGCATTGAGTCCGGGAACAGTGAGGGCATTGAGTCCGGGAACAGTGA
>NC_057724.1:41005210-41009104 GCF_004010195.1 Chiloscyllium plagiosum
TGTGTCCCGGGAATAGTGTGGGCAGTGAATCCGTGAACAGCGAGGGAAGTGAATCCAGGGAACAGATAGGGCAGTGAGTCCGGGGAAAAGCGAGGGCTGTGACTTCAGGAACAGTGAGGGCAGTGAATCCAGGGAACAGATAGGGCAGTGCGTCCCAGGAACAGTGAGGGCAGTGCGTCCTGGGAATAGTGAGGGCAGTGAGTCTGGGAACTATGAGGGCAGCGAGAACTGGGAACAGTGAGGGCAGTGAGTCCAGGGATCAGTGAGGGCGGTGTGTCCCGGAAACAGCGAGGGCAGTGAATCCGGGAACAGTGAGGGCAGTGAGTCCGGGGAACAGTGAGGGTAGTGAGTCCGAGACCATCCAGGGCAGTGAGTACAGTGTGTCCCAGGAACAGAAAGGGCAGTGTGTCCAGGGAACAGCGAGGGTAGTAAGTCCGTGGAACAGCGAGGGCAGTGAGTACGGGAATAGCGAGGGCAGTGAGTCCAGGGAACAGCGAGGGCAGTGAGTCCAGAGAACAGCGAGGGCAGTGAGTCCGGGGAACAGCGTGGGCAGTGAGTCCAGGGAACACTGAGGGCAGTGAGTCCAGAGAACAGTGAGGGCAGTGAGTCCGGGGAACAACGAGGGCAGTGAGTCCGGGAGCAGTGAGGGCAGTGAGTCCAGTGAACAGCGTGGGCAGTGAGTCCAGGGAACACCGAGGGCAGTGAGTCCAGAGAACAGTGAGGGCAGTGAGTCCGGGGAACAGCGAGGGCAGTGAGTCCAGGGAACAGCGAGGGCAGTGAGTCCAGGGAACAGTGAGGGCAGTGAGTCCGGGAGCAGCGAGGGCAGTGAGTCCAGGGAATAGCGAGGACCGTGAATTCGGGAACAGCGAGGGCAGTGACTTCAGGAACAGCGAGGGCAGTGTGACCAGGGAACTGCGAGGGCAGTGAGTCCCAGGAACAGAAAGGGCAGCGTGTCCAGGGAACAGTGAGGACAGTGAGTCCGGGGAACAGTGAGGGCAGTGAGTCCCAGGAACAGAAAAGGCAGTGTGTCCAGGGAACAGCGAGGGCAGTAAGTCCGTGGAACAGCGAGGGCAGTGAGTCCAGGGAACAGTGAGGGCAGTGAGTCCAAGGAACAGCGAGGACAGTGAGTTCGGGAACAGTGAGGGCAGTGGGTCCGGGGAACAGCGAGGGCAGTGAGTACGGGAATAGCGAGGGCAGTGAGTCCAGGGGACAGCGAGGGCAGTGAGTCCAGGGCACAGTGAGGGCAGTGAGTCCAGGGAACAGCGTGGGCAGTGAGTCCAGGGAACAGCGAGGGCAGTGAGTCCAGAGAACAGTGAGTCCGGGGAAGAGCGTGGGCAGTTAGACCAGGGAACAGCGAGGCCAGTGAGTCCAGGGAACAGTGAGGGCAGTGAGTCCGGGAGCAGCGAGGGCAGTGAGTCCAGGGAACAGCGAGGACAGTGCATTCGGGAACAGCGAGGGCAGTGAATTCAGGAACAGCGAGGGCAGTGTGTCCAGGGAACTGCGAGGGCAGTGAGTCCCAGGAACAGAAAGGGCAGTGTGTCCAGGGAATAGTGAGGGCAGTGAGTCCAGGGAACAGCGAGGGCAGTGAGTCCGGGAACCAGTGAGGGCAGTGAGTCCGGGAGCAGACAGAGCAGTGAGTCCAGGGAACAGTGAGGGCAGTGAGTCCAGAGATCAGTGAGGGCGGTGTGTCCGGGAACAGTGAGGGCAGCGAGTCTGGGAACAGTGATGGCAGTGAGTCCGGGAGCAGCGAGGGCAGTGAGTCCGGGAGCAGTGAGGGCAGTGAGTCTGGGAGCAGCAAGTGCAGTGACTCCAAGGAACAGCAAGGACAGTGAGTTCGGGAACAGCGAGGGCAGTGACTTCAGGAACAGCGAGGGCAGTGTGTCCAGGGAACTGCGAGGTCAGTGAGTCCCAGGAACAGAAACGGCAGTGTGTCCAGGGAACAGTGAGGACAGTGAGTCCAGGGAACAGTGAGGGCAGTGAGTCCTGGGAACAACGAGGGCGGTGAGTCCGGGAGGAGTGAGTGCGGTGTCTTCCGGGAACAGTGAGGGCAGTGTGCCCCGGGAACAGTGAGGGCAGTGGGTCCGGGAGCAGCCATGGCAGTGTGTCCAGGGAACAGTGAGGACAGTGAGTCGTGGGAACAGTGAGGGTAGTGAGTCCGGAAACAGTGAGGGCAGTGGGTCCGGGGAATAGCAAGGGCAGTGAGTCCAGGGGACAGCGAGGGCAGTGAATGCAGGGAACAGTGAGGCAGTGGGTCCGGGGAACAGCGAGGGCAGTGATTACGGGAATAGCGAGGGCAGTGAGTCCAGGGGACAGCGAGGGCAGTGAGTCCAGGGGACAGTGAGGGCAGTGAGTCCAGGGAACAGTGAGGGCAGTGAGTCCAGGGAACAGCGAGGGCAGTGAGTCCATGGAACAGCGAGGGCAGTGAGTCCAGGGCACAGCGAGGGGAGTGAGTCCGGGGAACAGCGTGGGCAGTGAGTCCAGGGAACAGCGAGGCCAGTGAATCCAGGGAACAGTGAGGGCAGTGAGTCCGGGAGCAGCGAGGGCAGTGAGTCCAGGGAACAGCGAGGACAGTGAATTCGGGAACAGCGAGGGCAGTGACTTCAGGAACAGCGAGGGCAGTGAGTCCAGGGAACAGTGAGGGCAGTGAGTCCCAGGAACAGAAAGGGCAATGTGTCCAGGGAACAGCGAGGACAGTGAGTCCGGGGAACAGTGAGGGCAGTGAGTCCGGGAACCAGTGAGGGTAGTGAGTCCGGAAACAGTGAGGGCAGTAAGTCCGTGGAACAGCGAGGGCAGTGAGTCCAGGGAACAGTGAGGGCAGTGAGGCCAAGGAACAGCGAGGACAGTGACTCGGGAACAGTGAGGGCAGTGAGTCCGGGGAACAGCGAGGGCATTGAGTACGGGAACAGTGCGGGCAGTGAGTCCGGGGAACAGCGTGCGCAGTGAGTCCGGGTGCAGCGAGGGCAGTGAGTCCAGGGAACAGCGAGGACAGTGAGTCCAGGGAACAGCGAGGGCAGTGCAGGGAACAGCGAGGACAGTGAGTCCAGGGAACAGCGAGGGCAGTGAGTCCAGAGAACAGCAAGGGCAGTGAGTCCAGAGAACAGTGAGGGCAGTGAGTCCGGGGAACAACGAGGGCAGTGAGTCCAGGGAACAGCGAGGACAGTGAGTCCAGGGAACAGCGAGGACAGTGAGTCCAGGGAACAGCGAGGGCAGTGAGTCCGGGGAACAACGAGGGCAGTGAGTCCGGGGAACAACGAGGGCAGTGAGTCCAGGGAACAGCGAGGGCAGTGAGTCCAGGGAACAGTGAGGGCAGTGAGTCCGGGAGCAGCGAGGGCAGTGAGTCCAGGGAACAGCGAGGACAGTGAATTCGGGAACAGCGAGGGACAGTGAGTCCAGGGAACAGCGAGGGCAGTGAGTCCAGGGAACAGCGAGGACAGTGAGTCCAGGGAACAGCGAGGGCAGTGAGTCCAGGGAACAGCGAGGACAGTGAGTCCAGGGAACAGCGAGGGCAGTGAGTCCAGGGAACAGCGAGGACAGTGAGTCCAGGGAACAGCGAGGGCAGTGAGTCCAGGGAACAGCGAGGACAGTGAGTCCAGGGAACAGCGAGGGCAGTGAGTCCAGGGAACAGCGAGGACAGTGAGTCCAGGGAACAGCGAGGGCAGTGAGTCCAGGGAACAGCGAGGACAGTGAGTCCAGGGAACAGCGAGGGCAGTGAGTCCAGGGAACAGCGAGGACAGTGAGTCCAGGGAACAGCGAGGGCAGTGAGTCCAGGGAACAGCGAGGACAGTGAGTCCAGGGAACAGCGAGGGCAGTGAGTCCAGGGAACAGCGAGGACAGTGAGTCCAGGGAACAGCGAGGGCAGTGAGTCCAGGGAACAGTGAGGGCAGTGAGTCCGGG
>NC_057724.1:41012260-41018165 GCF_004010195.1 Chiloscyllium plagiosum
TGAGTCCGGGAACAGCGAGGGCAGTGACTTCGGGAACAGCGAGGTTAGTGACTTCGGGAACAGCGAGGGCACTGTGTCCAGGAAACTGCGAGGGCAGTGAGTCCCAGGAACAGAAAGGTCAGTGTGTCCAGGGAACAGTGAGGGCAGTGAGTCCGGGAACCAGTGAGGGTAGTGTATCCCGGGAACAGTGAGGGCAGTGTGCCCCGGGAACAGTGAGGGCAGTGAGTCCGGGAGCAGCCATGGCAGCGAGTCTGGAAACAGTGAGGGCAGTGAGTCCGGGAACAGCGAGGGCAGTGAGTCCTAGAGCAGCCAGGGCAGTGAGTCAGAGAACAGTGAGGACAGTGAGTCCGGGGACAGCGAGGGCAGTGAGTCCGGGGACAGCGAGGGCAGTGAGTCCGGGAACAGTTAGGGCAGTGAGTCCGGGAACAGTGAGGGCAGTGAGTCCGGGAAAAGTGAGAGCAGTGAGTCCGGGAGCAGCCAGGGCAGTGAGTCCAGGGAATAGCAAGGACAGTGAATTCGGGAGCAGCCAGGGCAGTGACTTCAGGGACAGCGATGGCAGTGAGTCCGGGAACAGTGAGGGCAGTGACTTCGGTAACAGTGAGGGCAGTGAATCCGGGAACAGCGAGGGCAGTGAATCCATGGAACAGATTGGGCAGTGAGCCCGGGAACAGCGAGGGCAGTGACTTCGGTAACAGTGAGGGCAGTGAGTCCGAGAGCAGCCAGGGCAGTGAGTCCAGGGAACAGCGAGGGCAGTGTCCCCCGGGAATAGTGAGGGCAGTGAATCCAGGGAACAGATGGGGCAGTGAGTCCGGGAACAGTGAGGGCCGTATGTCCCGGGAACAGTGAGGGCAGTGCGTCCTGGGATCAGTGAGGTCAGTGAGTCCTGGGAACAGTGAGGGCAGTGTGCCCCGGGAACAGTGAGGGCACTGAGTCTGGGAACTGTGAGGGCAGCGAGAACTGGGAACAGTGAGGGCAGTGAGTCCGGGAACAGTGAGGGCAGTGAGTCCGGGAACAGTGAGGGCAGGGAGTCCGTGAACAGCCAGGGCAGTGAGTCCAGGGAACAGCGAGGACAGTGAATTCGGGAACAGCGAGGGCAGTGACTTCAGGAACAGCGAGGGCAGTGTGTCCAGGGAACAGTGAGGGCAATGAGTCCGGGGAACAGTGATGGCAGTATGTCCCGGGAACAGTGAGGGCAGTGCGTCCTGGGATCAGTGAGGTCAGTGAGTCCTGGGAACAACGAGGGCAGTGTGTCGCGGGAACAACGAGGGCAGCACGTCCGGGAACAGCGAGGGCAGTGAGTCCTTGGAACAGTGAGGGCGGTGAGTCCGGGAACAGTGAGGGCAGGGAGTCCGTGAACAGCCAGGGCAGTGAGTCCAGGGAACAGCGAGGACAGTGAATTCGGGAACAGCGAGGGCAGTGACTTCAGGAACAGCGAGGGCAGTGTGTCCAGGGAACAGTGAGGGCAATGAGTCCGGGGAACAGTGATGGCAGTATGTCCCGGGAACAGTGAGGGCAGTGCGTCCTGGGATACAGCGAGGACAGTGTTTCCCGGAAACAGCGAGGGCAGTGAGTCCTGGGATCAGTGAGGGCGGTGAAGCCAGGAACAGTGAGGGTAGTGAATCTGGGAACACTGAGGGCAGTGAGTCCAGGGAACAGCGAGGGCAGTGAGTCCAGGGATCAGTGAGGGCGGTGTGTCCGGGAACAGCGAGGGCAGTGCGTCTGGGAACACCGAGGGCAGTGAGTCCAGGGAACAGCGAGGACAGTGTGTCCCGGAAACAGCGAGGGCAGTGAGTCCTGGGATCAGTGAGGGCGGTGAGTCCGGGAACAGTGAGGGTAGTGAATCTGGGAACACCGAGGGCAGTGAGTCCATGGAACAGCGAGGGCAGTGAATCCAGGGCACAGCAAGGGGAGTGAGTCCGAGAACAGCGAGGGCAGTGACTTCGGGAACAGTGAGGCCAGTGAGTCCCAGGAACAGCGAGGTCAGTGCGTCCCGGGAACAGTGAGGGCAGTGAATCCGGGAACAGTGAGGGCAGTGTGTCCCAGGAACAGTGAGGGCAGTGGGTCCGGGAGCAGCCATGGCAGTGAGTCTGGGAGCAGCCATGGCAGTGAGTCCGGGAGCAGCGAGGGCAGTGAGTCTGGGAACACCGAGGGCAGTGAGTCCAGGGAACAGCGAGGACAGTGTGTCCCGGAACCAGCGAGGGCAGTGAGTCCTGGGATCAGTGAGGGCGGTGAGTCCGGGAACAGTGAGGGCAGTGAGTCTGGGAACACCGAGGGCAGTGAGTCTGGGAACAGCGAGGGCAGTGAGTCCAGGGCACAGCGAGGGGAGTGAGTCCGGGAACAGCGAGGGCAGTGACTTGGGGAACAGTGAGGGCAGTGAGTCCCAGGAACAGCGAGGGCAGTGTGTCCCGGGAACAGTGAGGGCAGTGAATCCGGGAACAGTGAGGGCAGTGTGTCCAGGGAACAGTGAGGGCAGTGAGTCCGGGAACAGTGAGGGCAGTGTGCCCCGGGAACAGTGAGGGCAGTGAGTCTGGGAGCAGCCATGGCAGCGAGTCTGGGAACAGCGAGGGCAGCGAGTCCTAGAGCAGCAAGGGCTGTGAGTCCGGGAACAGTGAGGAAAGTGAGTCCGGGAACAGTGAGGGAAGTGAGTCCGGGAACAGTGAGGGCAGCGAGTCCAGGGAACAGTGAGGGCAGTGAGTCCGGGAGCAGCGAGGACAGTGAGTCCAAGGAACAGCGAGGGCAGTGACTTCAGGAACAGCGAGGGCAGTGTGTCCAGGGAACTGCGAGGTCAGTGAGTCCCAGGAACAGTGAGGGCAGTGTATCCAGGGAACAGTGAGGACAGTGAGTCCGGGAACCAGTGAGGGTAGTGAGTCCGGAAACAGTGAGGGCACTAAGTCCGTGGAACAGCGAGGGCAGTGAGTCCAGGGAACAGCGAGGGCAGTGAGTCCAGGGAACAGTGAGGGTAGTGAGACCGGAAACAGTGAGGGCAGTATGTCCAAGGAACAGCGAGGACAGTGAGTTCGGGAACAGCGAGTGCAGTGAGTTTGGGAACAGCGAGGGCAGTGAGTCCCAGGAACAGAAAGGGCAGTGTGTCCAGGGAACAGTGAGGGCAGTGAGTCCAGGGAACAGTGTGGGCAGTGAGTCCGGGATCCAGTGAGGGTAGTGAGTCCAGAAACAGTGAGGGCAGTGAGTCCATGGAACAGTGAGGGCAGTGTGTCCCGGGAATAGTGTGGGCAGTGAATCCGGGAACAGCGAGGACAGTGAATCCAGGGAACAAATAGGGCAGTGAGTCCGGGGAAAAGCGAGGGCTGTGACTTCGGAAACAGCGAGGGCAGTGAATCCAGGGAACAGATAGGGCAGTGCGTCCCAGGATCAGTGAGGGCAGTGCGTCCCGGGAACAGTGAGGGCAGTGAGTCTGGGAACTATGAGGGCAGCGAGAACTGGGAACAGTGAGGGCAGGGAGTCCAAGGAACAGCGAGGCCAGTGTGTCCCGGAAACAGTGAGGGCAGTGAATCCGGGAACAGCGAGGGCAGTGAGTCCTGGGAACAATGAGGGCAGTATGTCCCGGAAACAACGAGGGCAGAGTGCCTGGGAACAGCAAGGGCAGTGAGTCCTGGGAACAGTGAGGGCGGTGAGTCCGGGAACAGTGAGTGCAGTGTCTTCCGGGAACAGTGAGGGCAGTGTGCCCCGGGAACTGTGAGGGCAGTGGGTCCGGGAGCAGCCATGGCAGTGAGTCCGGGAACAGTGAGGGCAGTGAGTCCGGGAGCAGCGAGGGCTGTGTGTCCAGGGAACAGTGAGGGCAGTGAATCCAGGGAACAGATAGGGCAGTGAGTCCGGGAACAGCGACGGCAGTGACTTCGGGAACAGTGAGGGCAGTGAGTCCAGGGAACAGTGAGGACAGTTAGTTCGGGAAGAGCGAGGGCAGTGACTTCAGGAACAGCGAGGGCAGCGAGTCTGGGAACACCGAGGGCAGTGAGTCTGGGAACACCGAGGGCAGTGAGTCCAGGGAACAGTGAGGACAGTGTGTCCCGGAAACAGCGAGGGCAGTGAGTCCTGGGATCAGTGAGGGCGGTGAGTCCTGGAACAGTGAGGGCAGTGAGTCTGGGAACACCGAGGCAGTGAGTCCAGGGAACAGCGAGGGCAGTGAGTCCAGGGCACAGCGAGGGGTGTGAGTCCGGGAACAGCGAGGGCAGTGACTTCGGGAAAGAGAGGGCAGTAAGTCCCAGGAACAGCGAGGGCAATGTGTCCCGGGAACAGTGAGGGCAGTGAATCCGGGAACAGTGAGGGCAGTGTGTCCCAGGAACAGTGAGGGCAGTGAGTCCTGGGACCAGTGAGGGCAGTGAGTCCGGGAACAGTGAGGGCAGTGTGCCCCGGGAACAGTGAGGGCAGTGAGTCCGGGAGCAGCCATGGCAGCGAGTCTGGGAACAGTGAGGGCAGTGAGTCCGGGAGCAGCGAGGGCAGTGAGTCCTAGAGCAGCAAGGGCAGTGAGTCTGGGAACAGTGAGGGCAGTGAGTCTGGGAACAACCAGGGCTGTGAGTCCGGGAACAGTGAGGGCAGTGAGTCTGGGAGCAGCCAGGGCAGTGAGTCCAGGGAACAGCGAGGACAGTGAGTTCGGGAACAGCGAGGGCAGTAACTTCAGGAACAGCGAGGGCAGTGTGTCCAGGGAACTGCGAGGTCAGTGAGTCCCAGGAACAGAAAGGGCAGTGTGTCCAGGGAACAGCGAGGGCAGTAAGACCGTGGAACAGCGAGGGCAGTGAGTCCAGGGAACAGTGAGGGCAGTGAGTCCGGGAACCAGTGAGGGTAGTGAGTCCGGAAACAGTGAGGGCAGTAAGTCCGTGGAACAGCGAGGGCAGTGAGTCCAGGGAACAGCGAGGGCAGTGAGTCCAGGGAACAGTGAGGGCAGTGAGTCCCAGGAACAGAAAGGGCAGTGTGTCCAAGGAACAGCGAGGGCAGTAAGTCCGTGAGACAGCGAGGGCAGTGAGTCCAGGGAACAGTGAGGGCAGTGAGTCCAAGGAACAGCGAGGACAGTGAGTTCGGGGACAGCGAGGGCAGTGTGTTTGAGAACAGCGAGGGCAGTGTGTCCAGGGGACAGTGAGGGCAGTGAGTCCAGGGAACAGCGAGGGCAGTGAGTCCAGGAACCAGTGAGGGTAGTGAGTCCGGAAACAGTGAGAGCAGTGAGTCCATGGAACAGTGAGGGCAGTGAATCCGGGAACAGCGAGGGCAGTGAATCCAGGGAACAGTTAGGGCAGTGAGTCCGGGGAAAAGCGAGGGCTGTGACTTCGGGAACAGTGAGGGCAGTGAATCCAGGGAACAGATACGGCAGTGCGTCCCAGGAACAGTGAGGGCAGTGCGTCCTGGAAACAGCGAGGGCAGTGAGTCTGGGAACAGCGAGGGCAGTGAGTTCGGGAACAGCGAGGGCAGTAACTTCAGGAACAGCGAGGGCAGTGTGTCCAGGGAACTGCGAGGTCAGTGAGTCCCAGGAACAGAAAGGGCAGTGTGTCCAGGGAACAGCGAGGGCAGTAAGTCCGTGAGACAGCGAGGGCAGTGAGTCCAGGGAACAGTGAGGGCAGTGAGTCCCAGGAACAGAAAGGGCAGTGTGTCCAAGGAACAGCGAGGGCAGTAAGTCCGTGAGACAGCGAGGGCAGTGAGTCCAGGGAACAGTGAGGGCAGTGAGTCCCAGGAACAGAAAGGGCAGTGTGTCCAAGGAACAGCGAGGGCAGTAAGTCCGTGAGACAGCGAGGGCAGTGAGTCCAGGGAACAGTGAGGGCAGTGAGTCCCAGGAACAGAAAGGGCAGTGTGTCCAAGGAACAGCGAGGGCAGTAAGTCCGTGAGACAGCGAGGGCAGTGAGTCCAGGGAACAGTGAGGGCAGTGAGTCCCAGGAACAGAAAGGGCAGTGTGTCCAGGGAA
>NC_057724.1:41018538-41021792 GCF_004010195.1 Chiloscyllium plagiosum
GAGGGCAGTGAATCCAGGGAACAGATAGGGCAGTGAGCCCGGAAACAGCGAGGGCAGTGACTTCGGTAACAGTGAGGGTAGTGAGTCCGGGAACAGCGAGGGCAGTTTGTCCCGGAAACAGCGAGGGCAGTGAGTCCGGAAACAGCAAGGGCAGCGAGTCTGGGAACAGCGAGGGCAGTGAGTCCAGGGAACAGCGAGGGCAGTGAGTCCACGGCACAGCGAGGGTAGTGAGTCCGGGAACAGCGATGGCAGTGACTTCGGGAACAGTGAGGGCAGTGAATCCCAGGAACAGTGAGGGCAGTGTGTCCCGGGAACAGTGAGGGCAGTGTGTCCCGGGAAAGCGAGGGCAGTGAGTCCTGGGATCAGTGAGGGCAGTGAGTCCGGGAACAGTGAGGGCAGTGTATCCCGGGAACAGTGAGGGCAGTGTGCCCCAGGAACAGTGAGGGCAGTGAATCCAGGGAACAGATAGGGCAGTGTGTCCTGGGAAAAGTGATGGTAGTGTGTCCCAGGAACAGTGAGGGCAGTACGTCCCAGGAACAGTGAGGGCAGAGCGTCCCGGGAACAGAGAGGGCACTGAGTCTGGGAACTGTGAGGGCAGCGAGAACTGGGAACAGTGAGGGCAGTAAGTCCGGGAACAGAGAGGGCAGTTTGTCCTGGGAACAGCAAGGGCAGTGAGTCCGGGAACAGCGAGGGCAGTGAGTCCGGGAATAGCGAGGGCCGTGAGCCCAGGGTTCAGCGAGGGCAGTGAGTCTGGAAACATTGACGGCAGTGAGTTCGGGAACAGCGTGGGCCGTGATTCCTGGGAACAGCTAGGACAGTGAGTCAGGAGCAGTGAGTGCAGCAAGTCCGGGAACAGCGAGGGCAGCGAGTCCAGGAAACAGATAGGGCAGTGAGTCCAGGGAATATCCAGGGCTGTGGGTCCTGGGAACAGCGAGGGCAGTGAGTCCGGGAACAGCGAGGGCAATGAGTCCAGGAACAGTGAGGGCAATGAGTCCGGGAACAGCGAGGGCAGTGAGTCCTGGGATCAGCGAGGGCAGTGAGTCCTGGGATCAGTGAGGGCAGTGAGTCCGGGAACAGTGAGGGCAGTGTATCCCGGGTGCAGTGAGGGCAGTGTGCCCCGGAAACAGTGAGGGCAGTGAATCCAGGGAACAGCGAGGGCAGTGTGTCCCAGGAACAGTGAGGGCAGTGAGTCAGGAGCAGTGAGGGCAGCGAGTCCAGGGAACAGCGAGGGCAGTGAGTCCGGGGAACATCGAGGGCCGGGAGTCCAGGGCACAGCGAGGTCAGTGAGTCCAGGGCACAGCGAGGTCAGTGAGTCCAGGAAACAGTGAGGGCAGTGAATCCGGGAACAGTGAGGGTAGTGAGTCTGGGAACATTGACGGCAATGAGTTCAGGAACAGCGTGGGCTGTGATTCCTGGGAACAGCGAGGGCAGTGAGTCCAGGGATCAGCGAGGGCAGTGAGTCTGGGAACATTGACGGCAGTGAGTTCGGGAATAGCGAGGCCAGTGAGTCTGGAAACAGCGAGGGCAGTGAGTCCAGGGATCAGCGAGGGCAGG
Source organism: Chiloscyllium plagiosum (assembly GCF_004010195.1). Classification (NCBI taxonomy): domain Eukaryota; kingdom Metazoa; phylum Chordata; class Chondrichthyes; order Orectolobiformes; family Hemiscylliidae; genus Chiloscyllium; species Chiloscyllium plagiosum. Next base: position 41,020,093 of record NC_057724.1, read on the forward strand.
GAGTCCAGGGAACAGCGAGGGCAGTAAGTCCGAGGAACAGCGAGGGCAGGGAGTCCAGGGATCAGCGAGGGCAGGGAGTCCGAGGAACAGCGAGGGCAGGGAGTCCAGGGATCAGCGAGGGCAGGGAGTCCAGGGCACAGCGAGGTCAGTGAGTCCAGGGAACAGCGAGGTCAGTGAGTCCAGGGAACAGCGAGAGCAGTGTGTCCAGGGAACAGTGATGGCAGTGTGTCCCAGGAACAGCGAGGGCAGCAAGTCCGGGAACAGCGAGGGCAGCGAATCTGGAAACAGCGAGGGCAGTGAGTCCAGGAAACAGATAGGGCAGTGAGTCCAGGGAATATCGAAGGCTGTGAGTCCTGGGAACAGCGAGGGCAGTGAGTCCGGGAACAGCGAGGGCAGCAATTCGGGAACAGCGAGGGCAGTGAATCTGGAAACAGTGAGGGCAGTGAGTCCAGGGAACACATAGGGCAGTGAGTCCAGGGAACAGTGAGGGCTGTGGGTCCTGGGAACAGCGAGGGCAGTGAGTCCGGGAACAGCGAGGGCAGAGAGTCCAGGAACAGCGAGGGCAGAGAGTCCAGGAACAGTGAGGGCAGTGTGTCCGGGAACAGTGAGGGCAGTGAGTCCGGGAACAGTGAGTGCCGTGAGTCAGGGAGCAGCGTGGGCTGTGAGGCCTGGGAACAGTGAGGGCAGTGAGTCCATGGAACAGCGAGGGCAGTGTGTCCCGGGAATAGTGTGGGCAGTGAATCCGGGAACAGCAAGGACAGTGAATCCAGGGAACAGATAGGGCAGTAAGTCCGGGGAAAAGCGAGGGCTGTGACTTCGGGAACAGTGAGGGCAGTGACTCCAGGGAACAGTGAGGGCAGGGAGTCTGGGAACTATGAGGGCAGCGAGAACTGGGAAAAGAGAGGGCAGTGAGTCCAAGGAACAGCGAGGCCAGTGTGTCCCGGAAACAGCGAGGGCAGTGAATCCGGGAACAGCGAGGGCAGTGAGTCCAGGGAACAGTGAGGGCGGTGTGTCCGGGAACAGTGAGTGCAGTGTCTTCCGGGAACAGTGAGGGCAGTGTGCCCCGGGAACAGTGAGGGCAGTGAGTCCGGGAGCAGCGAGGGCAGTGAGTCCAGGGAACAGTGTGAGCAGTGAGTCCGGGAGCAGCCAGGGCAGTGAGTCCAGGGAACAGCGAGGTTAGTGAGTTCTGTAACAGCGAGGTTAGTGACTTCGGGAACAGCGAGGGCAGTGTGTCCAGGGAACTGCGAGGGCAGTGAGTCCCAGGAACAGAAAGGTCAGTGTGTCCAGGGAACAGTGAGGGCAGTGAGTCCTGGGATCAGTGAGGGCTGTGAGTCCGGGAACAGTGAGGGCAGTGTGCCCCGGGAACAGTGAGGGCAGTGAGTCTGGGAGCAGCCATGGCAGCGAGTCTGGGAACAGTGCGCGCAGTGAGTCCGGGAGCAGCGAGGGCAGTGAGTCTGGGAACAGCCAGGGCTGTGAGTCCAGGGAACAGTGAGGGCATGGAGTCCGGGAGCAGCCAGGGCAGTTTGTCCCGGAAACAGCGAGGGCAGTGAGTCTGGGAACAGCGAGGGCAGTTTGTCCCGGAAACAGCGAGGGCAGTGAGTCCTGGGATCAGTGAGGGTGGTGAATCCGGAAACAGTGAGGGCAGTGTGCCCCGGGAACAGTGAGGGCAGTGAGTCCGGGAGCAGCGAGGGCAGTGAGTC
>NC_057724.1:41024818-41024910 GCF_004010195.1 Chiloscyllium plagiosum
GAGGGCAGTGAGTCTGGGAACAGCCAGGGCAGTGAGTCCGGGAACAGTGAGGGCAGTGTGCCCCGGGAACAGTGAGGGCAGTGAGTCCGGGA
>NC_057724.1:41025410-41043185 GCF_004010195.1 Chiloscyllium plagiosum
TCCAGAAACAGCGAGGGCAGTGGGTCCGGGAACAGTGAGGGCAGTGGGTCCGGGAACAGTGAGGGAAGTGAGTCCGGGAACAGTGAGGGAAGTGAGTCCAGGAACAGCGAGGGCAGTGAGTCCACGAATAGCAAAGGGAAGTGAGTCCAGGGAGCAGCGAGGGCAGTGAGTCCTGGGAGCAGTGTCGGCAGTGAGTCCGGGAACAGCGAGGGCAGTGAGTCCAAGGAACAGTGAGTCCTGGGATCAGTGAGGGCGGTGAGTCCAGGAACAGCGAGGGCAGTGAGTCCAGGAACAGCGAGGGCAGTGAGTCCAGGAACAGTGAGGGCAGTGAGTCCGGGAACAGCGAGGGCAGTGAGTCCAAGAACAGCGAGGGCAGTGAGTCCAGGAGCAGTGAAGGCAGTGAGTCTAGGAACGGCGAGGGCAGTGAGTCCAGGGAACGCGAGGGCAGTGAGTCCGGGAGCAGCGAGGGCAGTGAGTCCAGGGAGCAGCGAGGGAAGTGTGTCCGGGAGCAGCGAGGGCAGTGAGTCCAGGGAACAGCGAGGGCAGTGAGTCCCGGGAACAGCGAGGGCAGTGTGTCCCTGGAACAGTGAGCGCAGTGAGTCCAGGAACAGCGAGGGCAGCGAGTCCCGGGAACAGCAAGTGCAGTGTGTCTGGGAACAGTGAGGGCAGTCTGTCCAGGGAACAGATCGGGCAGAGAGTCCGGGAACAGTGAAGGCAGTGAGTCCAGGAATAGTGAGGGCAGTGAGTCCAGGGAACAGATAGGGCAGTGAGTCCATGAGCAGCGAGGGCAGTGAGTCTGCTGACAGTGAGGGCCGTGAGTCCAGGGAACAGATAGGGCAGTGAGTCGAGGGAACAGTGAGGGCAGTAGGGCAGTGTGTCCAGCAACAGCGATGGCAGTGAGTCCAGGAACCGTGAGGGCAGTGAGTCCAGGAACCGCGAGGGCAGTGAGTCCAGGAACAGCGAGGGCAGTGAGTCGAGGGAACAGTGAGGGCAGGGCGTCCGGGAACAGAGAGGGCAGTGAGTCGAGGGAACAGTGAGGGCAGTGAGTCCAAGAACAGTGAGGGCAGTGAGTCCAGGGCAATGAGGGCAGTGTGTCCGGGAGCAGTGTGGGCAGTGAGTCCAGGAACACCGAGGGCAGTGAGTCCGGGTACAGCGAGGGCAGTGAGTGTCGGGAGCAGCCAGGGCATTGAGTCCGGAAAAAGTGAGGGCAATGAGTCCGGGAACAATGAGGTCAGTGTCTCCTGGGAACAGTGAGGGCAGAGAGTCCGGGAACAGTGAGGGCAGTGTCTCCCGGGAATAGTGAGGGCATTGAGTCGGGGAACAGCCAGGGCAGTGTCTCCCGGGAATAGTGAGGGCAGTGAGTCTGGGAACAGTGAGGGCAGTGAGTCCGGTAACAGTGAGGGCAGTGTCTTCCGGGAATAGTGAGGACAGTGTGTCCCGGGAACAGTGAGGGCAGTGAGTCCGGGAACAGCGAGGGCACTGAGTCCGGGAGCAGTGAGGGCAGTGAGTGTGGGAACAGTGAGGGCAGTGTCTCCCGGGAATAGTGAGGGCAGTGAGTCTGGGAATAGATAGGGCAGTGATTCTGGGAACAGCGTGGGCAGTGAATCTGGGGAACATTGAGGGAAGGATGTACCGGGAGCAGCGAGGACAGTGCGTCCAGGGAACAAAAAGGGCAGTGAGTCCGGGAACAGCGAGGACAGTGAATCCGGGGAACAGTGAGGACAGTGAATCCGGGGAACAGTGTGGACAGTGAGTCCGGGGAACAGTGAGGGCAGTGTGTCTCGGGAACAGCAAGGGCAGTGAGTCCTGGAGCAATGAGGGTAGTGAGTCTGGGAACAGTGAGGGCAGTGAGTCCGGGAGCAGTGAGGGCAGTGAGTCTGGGAGCAGTGAGGGCAGTGAGTCTGGGAACAGATAGGGCAATGAGTCCAGGAACAGTAAGGGCAGTGTCTCCCGGGAACAGCGAGGGCAGTGAGTCCTGGGAACAGTGAGCGCAGTGAGTCCAGGAACCGCGAGGGCAGGGAGTCCCGGGAACAGCAAGTGCAGTGTGTCTTGGAACAGTGAGGGCAGGCTGTCCAGGGAACTGATCGGGCAGAGAGTCCGGGAACAGTGAAGGCAGTGAGTCCAGGAATAGTGAGGGCAGTGAGTCCATGGAACAGATAGGGCAGTGAGTCCCGGAGCAGCGAGGGCAGTGAGTCTGCTAACAGTGAGGGCAGTGAGTCCAGGGAACAGATAGGGCAGTGTGACCCAGGAACAGCGAGGGCAGTGAGTCGAGGGAACAGCGAGGGCAGTGAGTCCTGGGAGCAGTGAGGGCAGTGAGTCCAGGAACAGCGAGGGCAGTGAGTCCAGGAGCAATGAGGGCAGTGAGTCCGGGAACAATGAGGTCAGTGTCTCCTGGGAACAGTGAGGGCAGAGAGTCCGGGAACAGTGAGGGCAGTGTCTCCCGGGAACAGTGAGGGCAGTGAGTCGGGGAACAGCGAGGTCAGTGCCTCCCAGGAATAGTGAGGGCAGTGTCTTCCGGGAATAGTGAGGACAGTGTGTCCCGGGAACAGTGAGGGCAGTGAGTCCGGGAACAGTGAGGGCACTGAGTCCGGGAGCAGTGAGGGCAGTGAGTGTGGGAACAGTGAGGGCAGTGTCTCACGGGAATAGTGAGGGCAGTGAGTCTGGGAATAGATAGGGCAGTGATTCCGGGAACAGCGTGGGCAGTGAATCTGGGGAACATTGAGGGAAGGATGTATCGGGAGCAGCGAGGACAGTGCGTCCAGGGAACAAAACTGGCAGTGAGTCCGGGAAAAGCGAGGGCAGTGAGTCCGGGGAACAGTGAGGGCAGTGAGTCCAGGGAACAGTGAGGGCAGTGTGTCTCGGGAACAACAAGGGCAGTGAGTCCTGGAGCAATGAGGGTAGTGAGTCTGGGAACAGTGAGGGCAGGGCGTCCGGGAACAGAGAGGGCAGTGAGTCCGGGAGCAGTGAGGGCAGTGAGTCCGGGAACAGCGAGGGCAGTGAGTCCGAGAACCGCGAGGGCAGTGAGTCCGGGAACAGTGAGGGCAGTGAGTCTGGGAACAATGAGGGCAGTGAGTCCGGGGAACAGTGAGGGCAGTGTGTCCCGGGAACAGCGAGGGCAGTGAGTCCTGGAGCAGCGAGGGCAGTGAGTCCGGGAACAGTGAGGGCAGTGTCTCCCGGGAACAGTGAGGGCAGTGAGTCCGGGGAACAGTGAGGGCAGTGTGTCCCGGGAACAGCAAGGGCAGTGAGTCCTGGAGCAGCGAGGGCAGTGAGTCCGGGAACAGAGAGGGCAGTGAGTCCGGGAGCAGCGAGGGCAGTGAGTTCAGGGAACAGTGAGGGCAGTGAGTCCTGGAGCAGCGAGGGCAGTGAGTCCGGGAACAGTGAGGGCAGTGAGTCTGGGAACAGTGAGGGCAGTGAGTCCGGGGAACAATGAGGGCAGTGTGTCCCGGGAACAGCGAGGGCAGTGAGTCCGGGAACAGGGAGGGCAGTGTCTCCTGGGAACAATGAGTGCAGTGAGTCCAAGGAACAGCGAAGTCAGTGAGTCCGGGAACAGTGAGGGCAGTGTCTCCCGGGAACAGTGAGGGCAGTGAGTCTGTGGAACTGTGAGGGCAGTGTGTCCCAGGAACAGTGAGGGCAGTGCGTCCCAGAAACAGTGAAGGCAGTGAGTCCGGGAACAGTGAGGGCAGTGAGTCCCAGGAACAGTGAGGGCAGTGCGTCCGGGAACAGTGAAGGCAGTGTGTCCCAGGAACAGTGAGGGCAGTGAGTCCCAGGAACAGTGAGGGCAGTGAGTCCCAGAAACAGTGAGGGCAGTGAGTCCGGGAACAGTGAGGGCTGTGTGTCCCAGGAACAGTGAGGGCAGTGAGTCCCAGGAACAGTGAGGGCAGTGAGTCCCAGGAACAGTGAGGGCAGTGAGTCCGGGAACAGTGAGGGCTGTGAGTCCCAGGAACAGTGAGGGCAGTGAGTCCAGGGAACAGTGAGGGCTGTGAGTCCCAGGAACAGTGAGGGCAGTGAGTCCGGGAACAGTGAGGGCAGTGAGTCTAGGGAACAGATAGGGCAGTGAATCCCAGGAATAGTGAGGGCAGTGAGTCCTGGAACAGTGAGGGCAGTGAGTCTCGCGAACAGCAAACGCAGTGAGTCCCAGGAACAGCGAGGGCAGTGAGTCCGGGAACAGCGAGGGCAGCGAGTTCGGGAGCAGCCAGGGCAGTGAGTCCGAGAACAGTGAGGGGAGTGAGTCCAGGGAACAGCGAGATAACGAGTCCATGGAACAGTTAATCCAGAACAGTGAGGGGAGTGAGTCCAGGGAACAGCGAGATAACGAGTCCATGGAACAGTTAATCCAGAAACAGTGAGGGGAGTGATTCCTGGGAACAGCGAGGGCAGTGAGTCTGGGAACAGTGAGGGCAGTGAGTCCTGGGAACAGTGAGGGCAGTGAGTCCTGGGAACAGCGAGGGCAACGAGTCCAGAGAACAGTTAATCCAGGAACAGTGAGGGGAGTGAGTCCTGGGAACAGCGAGGGCAGTGAGTCCAGGGAACAGTTAATCTTGGAACAGTGAGGGAAGTGAGTCCTGGGAACAGCGAGGCAACGAGTCCAGGGAACAGTTAATCCTGGAACAGTGAGGGGAGTGAGTCCTGGGAACAGCGAGGGCAGTGAGTCCAGGGAACAGTTAATCTTGGAACAGTGAGGGAAGTGAGTCCTGGGAACAGCGAGGCAACGAGTCCAGGGAACAGTTAATCCTGGAACAGTGAGGGGAGTGAGTCCTGGGAATAGCGAGGCAACGAGTCCAGGGTACAGTTAATCCTGGAACAGTGAGGGGAGTGAGTCCTGGGAACAGCGAGGGCAATGAGTCCAGGGAACAGTTAATCCAGGAACAGTGAGGGGAGTGAGTCCTGGGAACAGCGAGGGCATCGAGTCCAGGGTACAGTTAATCCTGGAACAGTGAGGGGAGTGAGTCCTGGGAACAGCGAGGGCATCGAGTCCAGGGAACAGTTAATCCAGGAACAGTGAGGGAAGTGAGTCCTGGGAACAGCGAGGGCAGCGAGTCAATGGACAATAGGTGCAGGAGTAGGCCATTCAGTCCTTCGAGCTAGCACCACCATTGATTATGATAATGACTGCTCATCCACAATCAGTATCCTGTTCCTGCCTTATCCCCATAACCCTTGACTCCACTATCTTTAAGAGCTCTATCTATCTCTATCTTGAAAGTATCCAGAGACTTGGCCTCCACAGCCTTCTGGGGCAGAGCATTCCATACACCCACCACTCTCTGGGTGAAGAAGTTTCTCCTCAACTCTGTTCTAAATGGCCTACCCCTTATTTTTAAGCGGTGTCCTCTGGTGCGGGACTCATCCATCAGCAGAAACATGCTTCATGCCTCCAGAGTGTCTAATCCTTTAATAATCTTATCTGTCTCAATCAGATCCCCTCTCATCCTTCTAAACTCAAGTGTATATAAGCCCAGTCGCTCCAATCTTTCAACATATGATAGTTCCGTCATTCTGGGAAATGACCTCGTGAACCTACACTGCACTCCCTCAATAGCCAGAATATCCTTCCTCAAATTTGGAGACCAAAATATTGCACACAATATTCCAGGTGCTGTCTCACCAGGGCCCTGTCCACCTGCAGAAGGACCTCTTTGCTCCTATACTCAATTCCTCTTGTTATGAAGGCCAGCATGCCATTCGCTTTCTTCACTGTACCTGCATGCTTGCTTTCATTGACTGATGGACAAGAACAGCTAGTTCTCATTGTACTTCCCTTTTACCTAACGACTCCATTTAGGTAGTAATCTGTCTTCCTGTTCTTGCCACCAAAGTGGGTAACCACACATTTATCCACATTAAACTGCATCTACCATGCATCCTTCCACTCAACTAGCCTGTCCAGGTCACCCTGTAATCTCCTAACATCCTCCTCACATTTCACCCTGCCACCCAGCTTTGTGTCATCAGCTAATTTGCTAATATTACTTTTCATACCTTCATCTATATCATTAATGTATATTGTAAACAGCTGTGGTCCCAGCACTGATCCCTGCAGTACCCCACTGGTCACCGCCTGCCATTCCAAATGGGACCCATTTATCACTACTCTTTGCTTCCTGTCAGCCAGCCAATTTTCAATCCAAGTCAGTATTTTGCCCACAATACCATGTGACCTAATTTTACTCACTCATCTCCTATGTGGGACTTTATCAAAGGCTTTCTGGAAGTCTGGGTACACTACATCCACTGGCTCTTCCTTGTCCACTTTACATCCTCAAAAATTTCCAGAAGATTAGTCAAGCACGATTTCCCCTTTGCAAATCCACGCTGACTCTGACCTATCCTATTACTGCTATCCAAATGAGTCATAATTTCATTTTTTATAATTGATTCCAGCATCTTTCCCATCACTGACGTCAGGCTAACAGGTCTATAATTCCCTGTTTTCTCTCTCCCTCCCTTCTTGAAAAGTGGGACAACATTAGCCCCCTCTAATCTGCAGGAACTGATCCTGAATCTATAGAACATTGGGAAATGATCACCAATGCATCCACAATTTCTAGAGCCACCTCCTTTAGTATCCTGGGATGTAGACCATCAGGTCCCGGGGACTTATCAGCCTTCAGACCTAACAGTGTCTCCAACATCATTTCCTGCCTAATATAAATTCAGAATAGCAGCGTTCACATTTGGGACTGGCACTGGATCATCATCACCTTCATCATCCATACCTAGATCTACCAACATGGTTTTGATTGTGATAGACTGCTTTGCTATTTCCACATCAACCTCGAAGATCTCACCATCTGAGCTTTGTAGCTTAATGGCAGGCATTTTCTGCTGCGCGTGACCAGTCGTCCCTCACTGACTGTGGCTTCACCCTCTGCCCGCTCGGACTCCGAAAAGGAAAAATGAAAAAACCCCTGAAGAAATTTGCAAAACATTCAACATTAAAAACGATTTTACTGAAGAGGAGGCACAGGTACGAAAGGAAAATCAGTGGTGTGAAGAGAAGTGATCCAATGAGGAAACGTGTGCAGCTCAATGGAAAATCTTAAGCCTGCACAATTGTCAATCACTAGCCTGCGATACTTTTGAAATATAGTGTCAGGATAACAATGCATAAACATTTTGTAATAGTGTTAATTTTGAGCTTAATGCTTGCTTCATGAAACCAGTTTTCTTTAGTATTTTGAGCAGGGTCTCCAGCATATTTATTACTTCATCATGTGAGTTTTCCCTTGTTGCTGTTTAGAATTAAAACTATGTAAAGAATTCCACTGGCAGTATGACAGCAATTAGAAGTCAAAACTGTTTCCTTTTTTGTTTAACCTGTAATTAAACTTTACTTTTTATTGCGAATGGTCTGTTTGGGTTTTTGAAAGACCCTATTATTGTCTAAGTTGGGCCCCATTCCTTTATTAGTTTTGAAGGAATCCGTTGTATCATAGCTACTAGCTAAATCATGCTTTTTTTAACTACCGGCTAAATGTCATCGTTCTCAAATTTAATACAGTGCAAAAAATACCGAGTGGATTGTCTAGTGATGTTTCAGAATACATTCCTGCTCTATCAACAACAAATTTTTGCTCTTATTGAAAACTTTAGTATTTACTGTGCACGGCTGACGCTGGTATTGAAATGCCCTACGAGTGGATAAGACAGTGTGAGGGAGAGTGCTCTTTTAAATAAAAGACCATGCTGAAAGCATTATTGGGTGCTGTGTTCTGTAGAGAGGGTGAATTATGAATATTAAGTCACTGAAAGTGCCAAAGAACCTGAATGAATACTGGCTTTTGTTATAATCTGAACATAAAACTCAATGAACAGCTCCTTTATATTTCTTTGTATAGTAATGACTAATTACCTTAAATAAAAAAAAAGGGGTGGCATGGTGGCACAGTGGTTAGCACTGCTGCCTCACAGCACCAGAGACCCGGGTTCAATTCCCGCCTCAGGCGACTCTCTGTGTGGAGTTTGCACATTCTCCCCTTGTCTGCGTGGGCTTTCTCTGGGTGCTCTGGTTTCCTCCCACAATCCAAAAAAAAATGTGCAGGTTAGGTGAATTGGCCATGCTAAATTGCCTATAGTATTAGGTGAAGGGGTAAATGAAGGGGAGTGGGTCTGGGTGGGTTGTGCTTTGGCGGGTCAGTGTGGACTTGTTGAGCCGAAGGGCCTGTTTCCACATTGTAAGTAATCTAATCTAATCTAAAATAAATTCCCTTCAGTTCATCCATAACCCTAGGTCCTTCAGCCACTATTACATCTGGGAGATTGCTTTTGTCTTTCCCAATGAAGACAGATTCAAAGTACCTATTCAACTCTTCTGCCATCTCCTTGTTCCCATAATAAATTCACCCATTTCTGTCTTCAAGTGCCCAATTTTAGTCTTCACCATTTTTTTTCTTTTCACACAAAAAAAGTTTTTACTATCCTCTTTTATATTTTCGGCCAGTTTGCCTTTGTACCTCATTTTTTTTGTCCGAGTATTGCCTTTTTAGTTATCCTCTGTTGCTCTTTAAAAGTTTCCCAGTCCTCCAGCTTCCCGCTCATCTTTGCTATGTTATACTTCTTCACTTTTATCTTTAAACTGTCCTTAACTTCCCTCGTCAGCCACGGCCGCCCCTGCCTCCCCTTAGGATCTTTCTTCCTCTTTGGAATGAACTGATCCTGCACCTTCTGCATTATATCCAGAAATACCTGCCATTGTTGTTCCTCTGCCATCCCTGCTAGGGTATTGCACCATTGAATTTTAGCCAGCTCCTCCGTCATAGCTCCATAGGTCCCTTTGTTCAACTGCAATACTGACACGCCCGATTCTCCCTTCTCCTTCTCAAATTGCAGATTAAAACTTATCATATTATGGTCACTGCCTCCTAATGGCTCCTTTACTTTGAGGTCCCTGATCAAATCTGGTTCGTTGTACAACACCAGATCCAGAATTGCCTTCTCCCTGGTAGGCTCCAGTACAAACCATTCTAAGAATCCATTTCAGAGACACTCCACAAACTCCCTTTCTTGTGATTCAGTACCATCCTGGGAACAGTGAGTCGTGGGAACAGCGAGCGAGGGTAGCGAATCCCGGGAACAATGAATCATGGGAACAGGGAAGCCAGTGAGTCCAGGAATAGTGAGGGCGGCCAGTCCTGGAAACAGCGAATCCAAGAACACCGAGGGCAGTGGGTCCCAGGAACACAGAGGGTACTGAGCCTTGGGAACAGCAGGTCTGGGAACAGTGAGGGTAGCAGGTCTCGGAAACAGCGAGGGCAGCGAGTCCTGGGAACAGTGAGGGCAGCGAGTCCTGGGAACAATGAGGGCAGCGAGTCCTGGGAACAGTGAGGGCAGCGAGTCCAGGAAACAGTGAGGGCAGCGAGTCCTGGGAACAATGAGGGCAGCGAGTCCTGGGAATAGCGAGGGCAGCGAGTCCAGGGAACAATGAGGGCAGCGAGTCCAGGAGACAGTGAGGGCAGCGAGTCCTGGGAACAATGAGGGCAGCGGGTCCAGGGAACAGCGAGGGCAGCGAGTCCTGGGAACAATGAGGGCAGCGAGTCCAGGGAACAGCGAGGGCAGTGAGTCCTGGGAACAATGAGGGCAGCGAGTCCAGGGAACAGCGAGGGCAGTGAGTCCTGGGAACAGTGAGGGCAGTGAGTCCAGGGAACAGCGAGGGCAGCGAATCCAGGAAACAGTGAGGGCAGCTAGTCCTGGGAACAATGAGGGCAGCGAGTCCAGGAAACAGTGAGGGCAGCGGGTCTTGGGAACAGTGAGGGCAGTGAGTCCTGGGAACAGTGAGGGCAGCAAGTCCAGGAAACAGCGAGGGCAGCAAGTCCAGGAAACAGCGGGGGCAGCAAGTCCAGGAAACAGCGAGGGCAGCGAGTCCTGGGAACAGCGAGGGCAGTGGGTCTGGGAACAGTGAGGGCAGCGGGTCCTGGGAACAGAGAGAGCAGTGAGTCCAGGGAACAGTGAGGGCAGCGGGTCCTGGGAACAGTGAGGGCAGCGAGTCCAGGGAACAGCGAGGGCAGCGGGTCCTGGGAACAGCGAGGGCAGTGAGTCCTGGGAACAGTGAGGGCAGTGAGTCCAGAGAACAGTGAGGGCAGCGAGTCCAGGAAACAGTGAGGGCACTGAGTCCTGGGAACAGTGAGGGCAGCGAGTTCAGGGAACAGTGAGGGCAGCAGGTCCTGGGAACAGTGAGGGCAGCGAGTCCAGGGAACAGCGAGGGCAGCGGGTCCTGGGAACAGCGAGGGCAGCGAGTCCTGGGAACAGTGAGGGCAGTGAGTCCTGGGAACAGTGAGGGCAGTGAGTCCAGGGAACAGTGAGGGCAGCGAGTCCAGGAAACAATGAGGGCAGCGAGTCCTGGGAACAGTGAGGGCAGCGAGTCCAGGGAACAGTGAGGGCAGCGAGTCCAGGGAACAGCGAGGGCAGCGGGTCCAGGGAACAGCGAGGGCAGCAAGTCCAGGGAACAGTGAGGGCAGCGAGTCCTGGGAACAGTGAGGGCAGTGAGTCCTGGGAACAGTGAGGACAGCGAATCCTGGGTGGGGACCGCCACAGGGAAGGCAGTCCTGGAACTTCCCTGGGAGCAGCTGAGTGCTGGTACGGAGTGGACTGGGGTTTGGAGCTGAGCGTGGATGGCTGTTGGACTGGGCTCTGGCACGGGCACTCAGACCACGTGCAGAGGTCCTGCATGGAGCTGCTGCACTGTATGTTTATCTGATAAATTTTTCCTGATTGTAATGTCAATCCTTTAACAATGTCTCATTTCTAATTTATTTTTTAAACTCTGTAAAATAACGCAATTACTTTTTATTCATCTTTTGCATCCAAGGTTTGGACCCAGGTCCTTGTAACCCAGGTGCCATAAGAGGCAGACATTTAGTGTACTTTATCAATGGAGTACCTGTGACAATAAAGGATATTCTATTTTATTCTCTACCGGAAAGCCTTCAAATGGTAGACCATATTTATTCTACTTTGGAAAAGCAAAAGTAAAGAAAAAACAAACAAAAGCTGTATTTGCTTTTGGGAACACATAGGGATGGCATGCTATTCAATTAATGACAAATGTACAGTTAATAAGTGGCCACTGTAACCAGATCTCATGTCCAGGAAAAGGGTGTCAACTAAGTCCTGTCTGGCTTGTTGCCCTTGATGCTACAGTACACTTTCATACAGATGGTAATGTTCCTCCTATTCACTACAGTCATCTTTCTCCTCAGCAAACTGCTACCATTATCTCAACTCTTCAACGTTATTGTGTCCTCTTTACTCACTCTATTTGTGCTGAGCACCGCATGCTATGATTATACAACGCACAATGTCTAGATTGTACTGCAAGGAACCCCTTGATTTATCCAAGCATCAGAATCTCACCTTCAGCAGGTCTATCGTTTTCTCTATGGTGGTCTTTTCTGAAGACTGGCCTGCACTACATTTACGCTCAGCTTTAGTCAGCGAGTTTTGTAACAGAGACATCAGCCATTGTTGTATAGGGTAGCTCTCATCTCCCAATTACAGTTCTTGTAAGGCACCTGGCCCTGAAAATGAAGCAGAGCCAAGGGAGTTCCCAAGGATGATATGAAAGTTCCAAGATACTTGTCACAGATTTCTACAACACGGCACTAATGATCACAGATGATGTACATTGATGGCACAGATTTATTTTCTGTTCATGAAATCTGGTGATATGGCTATCTCTGTACAAAGTGCACCCAGTTTATTGTGCCCTGCACTTGGGGGAAATCAGTGACATGGGCAAAGCCCACTGCCTGGACTGCAGCACTGACCTCATCATGGGGAAATGAAACAAAATGGTGTGATCTGACACAAATGGCACCTGAAACATCCATGATGCAGTTATGAGTTTCGGAGTTATGGGTTTAGGACTGAGATAGAGTCATAGAGTCATAGAGATGTCCATGCCGACCAGATATCCCAACCCAATCTAATCCCACCTGCCAGCACTCGGCCCACATCCCTCCAAACCCTTCCTATTCATATACCCATCCAAATGCCTCTTAAATGTTGCAGTTGTACCAGCGTCCACCACTTCCTCTGGCAACTTATTCCATACCCGTACCACCCTCTGTGTGAAAAAGTTGCCCCTTAGGTCTCTTTTATATGTTTCCCCTTTCACCCTAAACCTATGCCCTCTAGTTCTGGACTCTCTGACCCCAGGGAAAAGACTGTGTCTATTTACCCTATCCATGCCCCTCATGATTTTGTAGACCTCTATAAGGTCACCCCTCAGCCCCTGACGCTCCAGAGAAAACAGCCCCAGTCTGTTCAGCCTCTCCCTATTGCTCAAATCCTCCAACCCTGGCAACATCCTTGTAAATCTTTTCTGAACCCTTTCAAGTTTCACAACATCTTTCCGATAGGAAGGAGACCAGAATTGCATGCAATATTCCAACAGTGGCCTAACCAGTGTCTTGTACAGCCGCAACATGACCTCCCAACTCCTGTACTTAATACTCTGACCATTAAAAGAAAGCATACCAAATGCCTTCTTCACTATCCTGTCTACTTGTGACTCCACTGTCAAGGAGCAATGAACCTGCACTCCAAAATCTCTTTGTTCAGCAACACTCTCTTGGACCTGACCATTAAGTGTATAAGTCCTGCTAAGTTTTGCTTTCCCAAAATGCAGCACCTCGTATTTATTTGAATTAAACTCCATCTGCCACTTCTCAGCCCATTGGCCCATCTGGTCAAGATCCTGTTGTAATCTGAGGTAACCCTCTTCGCTGTCCACTACACCTCCAATTTTGTTGTCATCTGCAAACTTACTAACTGTACCTCTTATGCTCACATCCAAATCATATCCCACAGAATTCTCTAGTGGCTGCTGGGAAGCAGTCAGTTGCATAAAAATTTTTCACAATTGTAATTTTGACAGCCACTGGGATAGCATGGCTATAAACCTCTCAGGTCACAGTACCTGCTCTAGTATTTGGCAGTGTTGTGTGATACTACTGTGCATAGTGCTCATTTGGAGAAAATGGCATCAAGGACGTTAGATTCTGGGCCTCTTCTATCTCCTGTGTGTCCTGAGGGGACTTTTGGAGTGACTTCCTCAAATTGAGGCTATCTGGCAGCTGCTGGAGGTTGCTGCTGGTCCTGGGCTTGCTGATGTATGTGTTCCTCCTCGATTACTCTACGTCTTTGTCGCACTGCAGGCACAGTGACTGCTGTGGCTAGATCTAATGGTCACATATCCAATGAACATTTGTGGAGAATGTCAAAAACAGAACAGGTCCATAGTAATTTAGGAAGTCAGCATTAACATCACATACAAAAGACAGTTTAACATAGTTATCCATGCAGTGAATCATGGAGGACATCAACAAGTAACCACTGTGTGCATCAACATAGACCTTTTACATGGTTGACCTTATTTTGATGAGTGCAAAGTCATATCACTCAAATCCTGGAGGAGAATATAAGTGCTGTATGATTACTGATGCTTTGTTCCTGATGTCACCTAGGCAAGGCAGCATTACAGATGAAGAGCCTGATGCAAATACTTACAGGCCAAGGTGAGGAGGTCAGTTCTGTGCCATCATGCAGTCTGTCAGATGAGGACACCTGTTATTACCTCTGCTTCACAGAAATGACTATGATCAAGCTATAATGACCAACGATATGGTCTGAAGTGTCACTTGATCAGAAAAATTAACTCTGCTTTCTCTCCACATGTGCTGCCAGAGTTGCTGAATTTCTCCAGAAATGTCTGTTAACCTATTTCAGATTTCCAGTATCTACAGTTCTTTATATTATTTCAGTCAAGATTACAACTGATCAGGACTTGTATTCACATAGTTGGAAACTGCATGTATTTCACACCCAAATTTCCATCATTACAGATAATTTCAACCCGTAATGTGTAAGAACCTGATGAACACAACTGCCCCAGATGGGCTTAACATCACTCACAAGTAAAGCCCATAAACTCAGACAGAAAAAAGAAAGCAATTGGCTAACTATGCTTGCAGCCAATCTTCCATTTCCTTTTCCAATTTATGAGTCGTATGAGTACAGAAGACAACACAGGCTTGGCAGAGTAAATCACAGTTTCAGCCTAATAATCAAGGGACTCCCCTGAAATTCTATGTTCCTTTACTTCTGCTGTCACTTCCTGTTGACCTCATCAGTCCTGAGCTTCTACAAATGCTCATGCATTTTTCGTTTATGACGCCCATCTCCCAAAAGTATACCCAGAGCCACCGCTCCACAGTCCAGTAATGCTAATCATCATTGTTCCTGCACTGTTTCTCCGATCAAAGCCAGGGAGATTATGATCAACCAGGACTCCTCCCTCCTGCAATAACTCATGTCCTCTAGTGCACTATTGTCTCCCTATCTCATATGTTGTATTTTCCCCTTTGCATCCCAACATACTGCCTCCAAACCCGAAAATTGACATGAACAAATATCCCTAACACAGCAGTGAGCCAATAACCAGGTTCCTAACTGAACTTTCAATGAGCTGACCTCCAGGACTGTGGCTATTGCAGCCAACAGTCAAACTCCTGAGCTATTGCTAACTGTGCAATTTCTTTGTTATCGTGGTTATAATTGAATCCAGCAGAAACGCTACATTATTATTGCCTCATTCTTATCTAAACTCTGATAGGAATTTTATTTCAGCACATGAAATTGTAAATAAATTCACTTTTTTTAAATCAATGGATCCTGCTCAGCTAGTCACTAGGTGGTGGATCTATCCCATTTAGTAATTTGGTTGCTACCATTTTTGTTTGCATGTTCCTTGGTGCAGACAGAAAACCTTAACTTGTGTCAGCCAGAATTTTCCAAAATATTGTTTGGCATCTCCAATCAAATTGCTTTGTAGCTCGACCAAAAGAATATTCTAGACCACTGGTGCAAAGCAGTAGATCAGAAGAGAGACTCCTCTTCAATGACTTTTGTCATTTCTTTTTCATCTCACCCTCACCCATCTCTCATAGTCACATAGATGTGTAACAGCATGGCACAAACCTGTAAGTATGGAGACAAAAATAAATGGGAAGGCAAGAGGTGAGGATGACATAAATATTCTGAGGAGGGATCTAGACGGAGTGGGCAAAAACCTGGCAGATGGAATACCATGTGGGAAAATGTGAGGTTATGCACTTTGCCAGGAAGAATAGAGGACCTAAACCTTATTTAAATGGAGAAAGACTCAGAAAGCTATGGAACAGAGGAATTTTGGAGTTCTTGTCCTTGAATCACAAAAAAGCTAACATCCATGTTCAGCATGTAATGGTGAAAGGTAAATGGAATGGAGTATAAACGTAGGGAAGTTTTGCAAAAACTATACAAGGCTAAAATCAGATCACAGCTGGGATACTGCGAACAGTTTTGAACCTCTTAATCTAAGGAAACATATGCTGACATTGGAGGCAATCCAAAGAAGATTCACTAGGCTGATATTAGGTAGGAAGGGACATTTTTTTGAGAAGTTGAGGAGGCTAGGCCTGTACACATTGGAATTTACAAGAATGAGAGGCAGTCTTACTGAAATATACAAAATTCTTAGGGGACACGAAAAGGTAGATGTTGAAACATTGGTTCTCCTACTGGGAGGGTCTAGGATCAGAGGAATTAATATCAAAATAAGAGGTTGCACAAATTTAGACAGAGATGAGGAGGAATTTCTTTTCTCAGAATTTAGTAAATTTGTGGAATTCTTTATCACAGAAGGTTGTTGAGGTTGGGTCATTAAGTATATTCAAGGCTGAGATGATAAAGGAATTCAAAGGTTACAGGGAAAAGCCAGGAAAGTGGATTTGAAGATTATCAGATCAGCCATGAGCTCACTGAATGATAGAGCAAACTCAAAGGGCTACATGGTTTACCTCTCCAGTATTCCATCATATATTTCTTTCCTTTCCTTAAAAAAAATTCCCAAGACCTATCTCAAATATTAAAGACCAAGAACATGTTTGCACGTTATTAAACCTTGCATTGCCCACTCCAGAGATATACAGGCATTGTACATAGGCAATTTAAGTGGATAGGTTGAGGAAGGAACATAGCATGGTTGATGAATGAAAAGGAGAAACTGGTGAGACTGGGGAGGAGCACAAACTTGGTGGCAACCACACAAAATATTCTCCTTTCTTTAAACATTTTGGAGGCCATGTTAAACTGAAGGAGTGGAATTGTACGGTTTTCATTTCTTACTTGCTCCTAAGTTCTGCTTCCCTCTAGGCACAGATGGTATTTCAAAAAAATAAAAAAACTTTGTTATGACATGTAAAGTAATTTAAGAGAGAAATAAAAGATCCATCTTTATCTTCTTCTCCTCACAAATCTGCTGTAGGCTGAACAACACATTTAAAAGGCCACACAAAGCTTCCTGCTGTTCTGTTACAAGTACCAATAAATATGCAATTACCTCTGCCTAAGAAATCTCTCTGCACAGGTTACTGGCAGATGTAGCACTTTGCATTTTTAAAAACACGATGGTATTGTAAATCATGCAGTTGTAATTTTAGGCTCAAAAATGTAAGATTTTGCCAATATAACATTATGCCAATGTAATACGAAGCAAAAGTGCAATGACATTGAAAACAAAACACAAATAATGCAGAAACACAATTATTGTATCCAATATAGCAGTGCACTAAAAGTGCTTTTAGAATGTAATTGGATATTAACACACTGCAACTCCTCAGATACTGAAGCAGCCACTACCTGGATGTAGCAAGACCTGAACATTCAGATAATTAGCAAGTAATGTTCAGTGCCAGGCAATGTCCATCTCCAACAAAGAGAGTCTAACCACCTCTGTTTGGCATTCAATGATCTTGCTGTTGCTGACTGCCACATAATCAATATCATGGTGATCCTCTTTGGAAACAAAATGCTGGACAACAAGAGGCATATAAATACTGTGGCTCCATAAGGTCATAATTTTGTTCTTCTGCAGGAATTATTCACTTCCGGATTCATCAAAATTTATCCACATATCCAGACATTAAACAGGAATATGATGGAACAATCTCTATTTGCTTGGATAAGTGCAACCCGAACAAAACTCAAGAAGCTTCCCACTATCCAGGACAAAGCAGTCCAATTGACCGGCACCCATCTATGGCCATCAACATTCACTTCCTCCACTTATGACTGAGAGTGACAGCAATATGTACAATCAACACTACACATTGTAACACGTTGCTGCAGCTTCTTCAATAGCAGCCTCAAACAGGTGACCACTACTGCTCAGAAGGACAAGGTAGGAGGCACATTGGAACATCACCATCACTAAGTTTCGCTCCAATTCATGCATCATCCTGACTTAAACACATCCAGAGGAACCTCGATTATCTAGCATTCGATCAATCAAATTGTATTGATTTATTCAATTACTTCTGGGTCAAAACATTCAAACTCCCTGTTAACTGCATGAAGAAGCAGATTCTTCACATGACTGTGATAATTCAAGAAGATGGCACTACATCTCCTTCTCAAGGGCAATTAGGGATAGATAAGAAGTAATGGCCCTGTCAGTAACACCATGTCCCATCAACAATTTTAAAAACTATATTAACAATGATACTGTATAGTGTCATAGAGTAATAGAGAATCGTGAGTTTTGAGAAGATTTATAGCTCAGGTTGAGGTTTTGGGTGTAGGTTTGCTTGCTGAGCTGAAAGGTTTATTTCCAGACGTTTTGTTACCTTACTAGGTAACATCTTCAGTGGACCTCATGCGAAGCAATGCTGAAAATTCCTGCTTTCTATTTATATGTTTGGGTTTCTTTGGGTTGGTGATGTCATTTCCTGTGGTGAT
>NC_057724.1:41043555-41072493 GCF_004010195.1 Chiloscyllium plagiosum
TGTCTTTGTTTGGCTTGTCCTAGGATGGATGTATTGTCCCACTAGGATACTAGTGAGAGAGGGTCATGTCTTTTTGTGGCTAGTTGGTGTTCATGTATCCTGGTGGCTAGTTTTCTGCCTGTTTGTCTAATGCAGTGTTTATTACAGCCAATGGGGAACTTCAAACCAGTGTCTACAGAAAAACAACACATACAGACCAAATATTGAACTACAGAAGTAGTCATCCCAACACCCACAAACGAAGCTGCATCAGAACATTATTTCAATGAGCCAACACACACTGCAGCACAGAGGAACTACGCAGAACAGAGGAAAATTACCTATATCGTGTATTCAAAAAGAATGGGTACTCATTGAACACGGTCCGCTGATTTCTAAGCAACAAACCCAAACAAGCAGACAAAACACATCCAGAAACGCTAGCCACTCTCCCCTAATCAAAGACTTCTCGGAAATGACTGCCAGACAACTCAGACCCCTTGGCATCATGGTAGCCCACAAACCCACCAACACACTAAAACAGTAACTAATGAACTTGAAAGACCCTATACAGACAACAAGCAAAATTAATGTCATTTACAAAATACCATGCAAGGACTGTAACAAACACTACATTGAACAAACAGGCAGAAAACTAGCCACTAGGATATATGAACACCAACTAGCCATAAAAAGACATGACCCTCTCTCACTAGTATCCTCACATACAGATGAGGAAGGACACTACTTCGACTGGGAAAATACATCCATCCTAGGACAAGCCAAAGAAAGACACACACGAGAATTCCTAGAAGCATGGCATTCCAACTGGAACTCTATCAACAAACACATTGAGTTAGACCCCATTTACCACCCCCTGAGAAAAGGAACAGGAAGTGACTTCACCACAGGAAATGACATCACCAACTCAAAGAAACCCAAAAATATAAATAGAAAGCTGGAATTTTCAGCATTGCTTTGCCTGAGGTCCACTGAAGATGTTGCCTAGTAAGGTAACAAAATGCCTGGAAATGAACCTTTTAGCTCAGCAAGCAAACCTACATCCAGTAATAGAGATGTATAGCATAGAAACAGATCACTTCGCTCCAACTCATCCATACTGACCAAGATATCCTAAAATGATTTTATTCCACTTGCCAGTATTTGGCCCATATTCCTCTAAGCCCTTCCTACTCTTGTGTCCATCAAATGCTTTTTAAATGTTGTAATTGTACCAGCCTTCACTACCTTCTCTGGCAGCTTATTCCATACATGCACCACCTGCTGCATGAAAACATTGCCCCTTAGGTCCCTTTTAAATCTTGCCTCTTTCACTTTAAACCCATCCCAATGGGTTTTAGACTTCCCCACCCCAGGGAAAAGACTCATAATTTGTAAACCTCTATAAGGTCACCCCTCAGCCTCCGACACTCCAGGGAAAATAGCCCTAGCCTATTCAACCACTCCCTACAGCTCAAACCCTCCAACTCTGGCAACATCCTTGTAAATCTTTCTGAACCATTTTAAGTTTCACAACATCTTTCCACTTGCAGGGAAAACTGGCCTAACCAATGTCCTGAACAGCTGCAAGACGACCTCCCAGCTCCTGCACTCAATGCTCTGACCAATAATTGAAAGCATACCAAATGTCTTCTTCACTATCCTACCTGCGTGCAACTCCACTTTCACGGAACTCTGAAGGTCTCCTTGTTCAGCACCACTCCCCAGGACCTTACTATTATGTGTATGAATCCAGTCCTGATTTGCCTTTCCAAAATGCAACACCTCACATTTGTCTAAATTAGGGTCCACCTGCCACTCCTTGGTCCATTGACCCATCTGATCAAGGTCCTGTTGTACTTTAAGTTAACCTTCTTCACTGTCCACCACATCACCAATTTTGGTATCATCTGCAAACTTACTAACTGTACCTCTTATTGTCACATCCAAATTGCTTATATAAATGATAAAAAGCAGTGAACCCAACACCGATGCTTGCAGCACACCATTGGTCACAGGCATCCAGTCCAAAAAGCAATCCTCCACCACCTTCTGTCTCCTACCTTTGATTCAATTTTGTATCCAAATGGCTAGCTCTCCCTGTATTGCATGTGATCTAACCTTGTTAATCAGTTTTACCATGCAGATCCTTATTGAACACCTTGCTGAAGTCCATATAGAAAGCATTCACCGTTCTGCCTTCATCAATCTTCTTCATTACTTCTTCAAATAAACTCAATTAAATTAGTGAGACACAATTTCCCACAAAGCCTTGGGAAGGTCGTCTTCCCACTATCCCTAATCAATCCTGCCTTTCTAAATACATGAAAATCCTGTCCATTGAAACCCCTCCAACAACTTACCCATCACTGACATCAGGCTTACGGGTCTCTCGTTCCCTGGCTTTTCCCTACCACCTTTCCAAAATAATTGCACCACGTTAGCCAAGCTCTAGTTTTCCGGCACCTCACCCACGACTATCGATGATATAGATACCTCAGCAAAGGGCCCAGCAGTCACTTCCCGAGCTTCCCACAAAGTTCTGAGGTGCATCTGAGCAGTTTTCAGGGATTTTTCACCTTTACGTGCTTTAAGACTTCCAGCATCTCCTCCTTTGTAATATGGACACTTTTCAAGATATTACTATTTATTTCCCCAAGTTCTCCAGTTTCCATATCATTCTCCACAGTAAATACTGATGTGAAATACTCATCTAGTATCTCATTCAACTCCTGTGATTCCACACAGACAGCCTTGTTGATCTTTAAGGAGGCCTTTTCTCTCCCTAGTTACTCTTACGTCCTTAACGTACTGTAGAATCGCTTTGGATTCTCCTTAACACGAATTGTCAAAGCTATCTCATGTGCCCTTTTTGCCCTCCTGATTTCCCTCTTGAGTAAACTCCTACTGCTCTTGTGCTCCTTGAGGGATTCACTCGATCCTTGCTGTCTATACCTGACATATGCCTCCTTTTTCTTGACCAGAGCCTCAGTTTCTCTAGTCATCCATTATTCCCTGCACCTACCAATCTTACCCTTCAGCCGAACAGGAGCATACTGTCTCTGGACTCTCGGTATCTCACTTTTGGAGGCCTCTCTCTTCTCAGCTACCCTTTTACCTGTGAATAGTTGGTCCCAATCAACTTTTGAAAGTTAGGAGCAAATTACTGCAGGTGCCGCAATCTGTAATGAAAACAAAAGTGCTGGAAATCATAGGGGGCAGACAGCATCTATGGAGAGTCAGCAAGCTAATGTTTCAAGTGTAGATGACTCTTCATCAGAACTGCCGTGAAGTGTGAGGGGACAAACATTTATGCTATATCGGGGTGGTTGAGTGGTGGGGAAGAAAGGGTATTGATAATGCAGATTAAGTGATTGGAATATGAGAATGACAGAACAACGGCGTGTCTAACTGCCAAACTGGAAAGAACAGATAGTCCCACTTAAGGTGGGGTGGGGGGACATGCCTGACCCCCTACAGTGTACAATTTTTTAAAGTTCTTGGCTAATACCATTAAAATTGGCCTTCCTCCAATTGAGAATTTAACGTTTGATCTGGACTATCTTTTTCGATAACTATTTTAAAACTAATAAAATTATGATCACTGGCACCAAAGTGCTTCCCACTGACACCTCAGTCACTTGCCCTGCCTTATTTCCTAAGAGAAGGTCAAGTTTTGCTCCTTCTCTAGTAGTACGTCCATACACTGAAGAAGAAAAATTTCTTGCATACACTTAAATATTATGGCAGTCCCAAACAATGTTTGGAAAGTTAAAATCCCCTACCATTATAACCCTGTTATTCTTACAGATAACTGAGATCTCCTCACAAATTTGCTTCTCAATTTCCTGCTGACTAATGGGGGCCTGTAGTACAATCCCAATAAAATGATCATCCCTATTTTATTTCTCAGTTCCACTCAAATAACTTCACTGAACATACTCCCTGGAATATCCTCCCTAAAGTACGGCCATAATGTAATCCCTAACCAAAAATGCCATCCCCCTCATCTCTTGCACCCCCTTTCTATCCTTTTTGTAACATCTATACCCTGGAACATTAAGCTGTCAGTCCAGTCCTTCTCTAAGCCACATTTCTCTAATAGCTATGATATCCCAGTCCCATGTTCCTAACCATGCCCTGAGTTCATCTGCCTTACCTGTCAGACATCTTGCATTGAAATAAGTGCAATTTAATTTGTCAGCCCTCCCCCATTCTCTGCCTTGTCTCTGCCTGCCTTGACTGTTTGACTTTCTCTTATTAAAACTGACCTAGCTACTTATGCAATGCAACCTACAAAAATATTCTGGTACTGCAAATGTACATTTAGACAAATAGTATGTATATCACACATGAACATTGCACAAGTGTGGTGACATAGTAATACAGAAACAGTATAATAAATCTGACAATCAAATTTCCATCCTTACCTGGATAGAGAAACAACTCCAATCAAACTCACAAAGCTCTCTGAGTATCTCAAGGGTAAACCATATCTCATCCAGCTCGTAAAATTATCTTACTCGGTTTGAGTTCAATCTGTACAATCATAACAAAGAATCAAGATTTCTAATCCTGCTTCATTCCTTCTACTGGTGATATTTCCTAAGGACCTATTTTTGGCACTTATCTCCGTGGTTAGCACTGCTGCCCAACAGCACCAGGGACCTCTAGCCTTGGGTACTGTATGGAGTTTGCATATTCTCCTCGTATCTGCGTGGGTTTCCTCCAATATCCTCCCACAGTCCAAAGATGCGCAGGGTAGGTGGACTGGCCATGCTAAATTGCCCATAGTGTCCAGGGATGTGCAGGCTATGTGAATTAGCCATGGGAATCGCAGGGTTACAGGGACAGGATGGGGGGGTGGTGGGTCTGGGTGGAATACTCTTGGGAGGGTCGGTGTGGACCTGATTGGCCGACTGTCCTGCTTCCACACTGTACAGATTCTATGATTCTAATCGAATCTACGTGGTGCCTCTAAGTAAAATCATAGAAAAGTTACAATGTTAGTTTTCATATAAATGCTAATGACACCCAGCTATATCTCACTATCACTTCTTTTGGGTCCTCCACTGTTGCCAAATTTTCAAAGTGTTAACTCTACATCTAGACCAGCAGAAGAAATTTATCTTCAATTTAACATTAGGGAAATGGAGGCTATGGTTTTTGTTTCCAACTCTAACCAACATCTCTTAAACATCAAGTTTATCTCTCTCTCTCTGGCAACAGTTTGAGACTGGCCATTCTGTTCACAATTTGGTGTAGTGCTTGATTCTAAGGTGAGCTTATCTCACATTCATACCATTACTAAGGCTGCCAACTTTCACCGCAGCAGTATCATCTACCTCAGCTATTCTGCTGCTGAAATACTCATTCATGTTTTTTTTATCTCCAGACTCGACTATTCCAACCATTCTTGGCTGGTCTGCCATATTCTTGGATTCATAAATTTGAAGTCATCCAAACCTCTGAAGCCCATGTTTTAACTTGCATCAAGATCCATTCACCTAAAATCCCATGCTTGTTTACAGACACTGAATTGTAGGCAAGCAATATTTTGATTTAAAAGTTCTCACTTTGTGTTCAAATTTCTCTATGGTCTTTCTCCTTTGTAAATCCAAAACTCTCGATACATGTAAAGTAAAATAAAAAACTGCAGATGCTGGAAATGTGAAATAAAGAAACAGAAATTGCTGGAGAAACTCAGTAGGTCTGGCAGCATCTGTGGGGAGAGAAACAGAGGTAATGTTTCAGGTCTAGTGACCTTTTTTCACAACTTAGTTGCATGCACTCTTATAATTCCACTCTCTTGAGTATCTCCAGTTTTAGTTGCTTCATCACTGATGATCATGCACCAAGCCCTGGGCTCTAAATTCTGTAATACATTCCCTAAATTGTCTGCTTCTTTAACTTGCTTTCCTTCTGTAAGATAATTCTCAAAACCTAATCTTATTTGATCAAGCTTCTGATCATCTGACCTAATATCTCCTTATGGGATTCAAAATGTCATATTTTTGTTTTATAATCCTCTACTGAAGAACCCAGGGACATTATTATGTTAAAAGTTCACTGTATAACAGTATTTGTGTATGAATATGCTAATATTGTTTACCATTTAATAATCTAAGATCAATAGCAAGTATCTGCAACAGTACATTAACAGTCACATCAGTAAATATCACAAGACTTAAGTCACAAACAGCAGAGCCAGACTCCATTGTGCTACTCTGCTGGATGCTAATGGGACTGGATTTAACCTACATTCAAGCAGACAAATCTGAGTTTATGGAAGGTGCTGAATTGTGACTGTGGGGACAGGTTACATATCATTTGAAAGGGTGCCTCCCCTCTCCTCCATTCACATATCACTATCAGTTACAAAACCAAACATTTCAGCATTATGTAGTAACACAGTTCTTAGGAATTTCAAGATGGAATCACAATTACTGTATTTTGGCAGTCTATTCAGAATGTGTTCTTTAGCCAGAAATTAGTGTGAAGGCTTTGATTTACAAAACATTGTAGTATCTGTGCAATCCATTTTCTGTGTGAGCACCAAAAGCCTGAAATCAGAATCAAGCTTGCCATCCAATTAGTTATCCAGGGCCTCAGTTAAACTTTAAGCAGCAAAGTATTTTAATCTCCTTTTCCACATACAGGTGAAAATGAAGTGAAAGAATTAAAAAGAAATCTTTATCTTTTAGGTTTGCAGTGTTTGCACTTTTTTTATGTTGCTAACCCATGTATCAGAGTTGCCTCTCTGTGATGACAGGATTAATTCAGGGCTCTCCAGGTCAGCAGAGCAAGCTATGACTGTTCAAATCTCCGTGTGGGTAAACAAACAAGCCATTACTTCCTCCCCGGGGAAATGAAAAGAGAACAACATATATTGTGTCCTTAAACATTCACTCCAATTGCCAGAAGCGCTGAATTGATACTGACTTGTCCAAGAAGATTTGTGCTAAGTTTCTGTTCATTAGTGCTTAAGACACAAACTCCAAAGAAAAGCTATTAATCCTATTTATTTACAAAAATAACCCTCCTTACCTAAATCCACCCACACATGGTTTCATTCTTAGTTCAAATAAATATTGTGTTCAGTATCTTAAAAAGAGAGCTATTCTATGATTTCATAACATGTCTGTGTTCTATTTATTTAATGTTTATTTGCTGTAAACTTTGACTATTCATCCATTTAATTTTAATTTGTATTAGATATGTGACTCAAAGTTAAAAAATCAAAGCATCATTCCAGATGGCTTTGTATTAGGCACGAACAAAGCTGGGTGACTGTTCGAAGGGGGGAAAAACAGTCAGTGGAGGGATCCCCTGTGGTCGTTCCTCTGAAAATCATGTATACCATTTTAGATACTGTTGAGGAGGACGACTTACCAGGTGTATGCAGTGGGGCCCAGAGGCTGTCCCTGTTGCACAGAAGGGAAGGAGGGAAAGGAGGAGAGTGTTAATCATTGGGGACTCAATAGTTAGAGGCTCAGATAGAAAGTTTGTTGGGAGTGAACAAGACTCGCAGTTAGTGTGTTGCCTCCCAGGTGCCAGGGTCCGTGATGTCTCGGATCGTATCTTTGGGGCCCTGAAGGGAGAGGGTGACCAGCCTCAAGTCATTATCCATGTAGATACCAACAACTTAGGTAGAAAGAGGGATAGGGATGTAAGGCAGGATTTCAGGCAGCTAGGGTGGAAGCTGAGAGCGAGAACAAACAGAGTTGTTATCTCTGGTTTGTGACCCGTGCCACGTGATAGCGAGGCAAGGAATAGGGAGAGGTATCAGCTGAACACGTGGCTGCAAGGATGGTGCAGGAGAGAGGGTTTCAGGTTCTTGGATAATTGGGGTTCATTCTGGGGAAAGTGGGACTTGTACAAACAGGACAGTCTTCACTTGAACCAGAGGGGTACTAATATCCTGTTTGGGAAATTAGCTGGTGCTATTAGTGTGGGATTAAACTAGCTCAGCAGGGTGATGGGAACCGGAGGTGTAGTTGCAGTGCACAGGAGGAAGAGAGTAGGAAGGACAGGGATAGGATTTCAGGGTCACAGGAATGTGCTGGCAGACAGAAAACTGATTTGAAGTGTGTCTACTTCAACGCCAGAAGTATCCGAAATAAGGTAGGTGAGCTTGCAGCATGGATAGGTACCTGGGACTTCAATGTTGTGGCCATTTCGGAGACATGGATAGAGCAGGGTGAGGAATGGGTGTTGCAGGTTCCAGGGTTTAGATCTTTCAATAAGAACACGCAAGATGGTAAAAGAGGGGGAGGCGTGGCCTTGTTAGTCAAGGATAGTATAATGGTGGCTGAAAGAACTTTTGATGAGGACTTGTCTACTGAGGTAGTGTGGGCTGAGGTTAGAAACAGGAGAGGAGAGGTCACACTGCTTGGAGATTTTTATAGGCCTCTGCAGAGTTCCAGGGAGGTGGAAGAGAGGATTAGCAAAATTATTCTGGGTAGGAGTGAAAGGAGCAGGGTGGCCATTATGGGGTCTTTAACTTCCCCAACATTGAAATGCTATAACTCCAGTACATCAGATGGATCAGTTTTGTCCAATGTGTACAGGAGGGTTTCCTAACACAGTATGTCAAAGTGCTGACAAGAGGGGAGGCCACACTCGATCTGGTGCTTGGTAATGAACCAG
This sequence comes from Chiloscyllium plagiosum, assembly GCF_004010195.1. Classification (NCBI taxonomy): domain Eukaryota; kingdom Metazoa; phylum Chordata; class Chondrichthyes; order Orectolobiformes; family Hemiscylliidae; genus Chiloscyllium; species Chiloscyllium plagiosum. The sequence continues at coordinate 41,052,184 of NC_057724.1, forward strand.
GCCAGGTGTTTGATTTAGTTGTATGTGAGCACTTTAGAGAGAGTGCCCATAATCCAGTTACGTTTAGTTGAGCGGTGGAAAGGGATAGGTACATGCCACAGGTCAAGAGTTATTGATGGGGCAAGGACAATTATAATGCGATTAGGCAAGACTTAGGATGCATAGAATGAGGTAGCAAAGTGCAGGGGATGCAGACAATGGAAATGTGGAGTTGGTTTAAGGAACAGATATTGCGTGTCCTTGATAGGTATGTCCCTGTCAGGCAGGGAGGAAGTGATAAGGTAAGAGAACCGTGGTTTACTACAGCAATTGCATCTCTTGTTAAGAAGAAGAAGGAGGCTTATGTGTTGATGAGGCAAGATGGTTCAGATGAGGAAATGGAGAGTTACAGATCAGCTAAGAAGGATTTAAAGAGAGAGTTAAGAAGAGCAAAGAGAGGACACAAGCAGTCTTTAGCAAATAGAATAAAGGAGAACCTTAAAGCTTTCTATAGATATGTGAGGAATAAAAGGATGATTAGGGTAGGAATAGGGCCAGTCAAAGACAGAAGTGGGAAGTTGAGTGTGGACCCTGCTTAGATCGGAGAGATGCTAAACGAACATTTCTCATTGGTTTTCACTCAGGAAAAGGAGAACGTTGTAGAGGAGAAGAATGAGGTACGAGATATTAGACTAGAAAGGATCGAGGTTAGTTACGAACAGGTGTTATCAATTCTAGAAGGAGTGAAAGTAGACAAGTCCCTTGGGCCGGATGGAATTTATCAGAGGATTCTCTGGGAAACTAGAGAGGAGATAGCAGAGCCTTTGGCTTTGATATTTGAGTCGTCATTGTCTACAGGCTTGGTACCAGAGGACTGGACGATTGCAAATGTTGTGCCCTTGTTCAACATTCAGTACTCTGCAATCTCTACTGAGTAGAGATGACCCAAGTAATTATAGACCAGTGAGCCTTACTTCTGTTGTAGGAAAGGTTTTGGAAAGGATTATAAGAGATAAGATTTATAATCATCTTGCAAGCAACAATTTGATTTCAGATAGTCAACATGGTTTCGTTAAGGGCAGGTCGTGTCTCACAAACCTCATTGAGTTTTTTGAGAAGGTGACCAAGCATGTAGATGAGGGTAGTGCAGTTGAAGTGATATACATGGACTTCAGTAAAGCCTTTGATAAGGTTCCACATGATAGACTGTTGGAGAAAATGCAGAGGCATGGAATTGAGGGTGATTTAGCAGTTTGGATTAGAAACTGGCTTTCTGAAAGAAGGCAGCAAGTGGTGGTTGATGGAAAATATTCAGCCTGGAGTCCGATTACTAGTGGTGTGCCACAAGGATCTGGTTTGGGACCACTGGTGCTTGTCATTTTTATAAATGACTTAGACGCAGGCATAGGTGGATGGATTAGTAAATTTGAAGACAACACTAAAGTCGGTGGAGTAGTGGACAGTTTGGAAGAATGTTACAGGTTGCAGGGGGACTTGGATAAACTGCAGAATTGGGGTGAGAGGTGGCAAATGGGGTTCAATGCAGCTAAATGTGAGGTGATGCACTTTGGGAAGAATAACAGGAAGGCAGAGTACTGGGTTGATGGAAAGATTCTTGGTAGTGTGAATGTGCAGAGGGATCTTGGAGTCCATGTACACAGATCTCTGAAAGTTGCCACCCAGGTGGATAGTGCTGTTAAGAAGGCATACGGTGTGTTAGGTTTTACTGGTGAAGGGATTGAGTTCCGGAGCCGCAATATCATGCTGCAACTATACAAAACGCTGGTGCAGCCACACTTGGAATATTGTGTACAGTTCTGGTCCCCATATTTTGGGAAGGATGTGGAAGCATTGGAAAAGGTGCAGAGGAGATTTACCAGGATGTTGCCTGGTCTGGAGGGAAGGTCTTATGAGGAAAGGCTGAGAGACTTGGCTCTTTTCTCATTGTCAAGAAGAAGGCTAAGAGAGGATTTGATAGAGACATGCAAGATGATCAGAGGATTAGATAGGGTAGACAGTGAAAGTCTTTTTCCTAGGATGATGGCGTCAGCGTGTACGAGGGGGCATAACTACAAATTGAGGGGTGATAGATTTAAGACAATGTCAGAGGCAAGTTCTTTACGCAGAGTGGTAAGGGCATGGAATGCCCTACCTGCTAATGTAGTCAACTCAGCCACATTACGGAGATTGATACAATCCTTAGATAAGCACATGGATGATTTTGGGATGGTGTAGGGGGACGAGCTGAGAACAGTTCACAAGTCGGCGCAACATCGAGGACCGAAGGGCCTGTTCTGCGCTGTATTGTTCTGTGCTCTATGTTCTATTCCAGACTATATATTTTTGTTGTCTTCTCCACCCAATGTGACCATAAACTTTTAGAAAGAACAAGACAAACTAAATCCCAAAACTCGCTCCATTTCCTGTCCATCAACAGATCCCACTGATCATCACACCAAATCTAACCTTCAATTTATTTCTCAGGTGCCACAGATTCGGGCATGAATTTTTGCCATGACAGAGATCAGGCATATGCATAGCTCATGGAGGCAGTTAGTCATTTAAATGATCAACTACCTCCATGCCAATCCGACTTTTACATGCCTGCAGTGTGGAACCTGATGAGTCCAAAGCAGGAGAGACCAAGGTCGATATGTATTTTGGGTAGCCAAGTTACACCTTTGAAGAAATCAGGGACTCTTTTGGATCTAATCTCGAACACCTTTGAGGGAAGATAAGGCAGCTTTCTGAAGAAGTAAAGATCCCTTTAGGAGAGATAGTGTGCCCCTTTGAGTAAAGTGCCCATTGGTAAAGTTAGACATGACTGTGCTTAAGCCTGTTGAGATAATCAGGGTGTTATGGTGATAAAGATGCAAGAGGATAAAGTTATGTTCAGCCAGATCAATGTGCCTGGTGACATTTGCCTGAGAGCCATCACTGTAGACTTTGTGCAACATGACTGCTTTGTCAACCTATCTTTTTCATAATGGGATGTCTATTAATTGAGCAATTTGTTTGACAGTTCCAAGTGTTTATAGAATAGAAATGTTGTTTTCTTAAGGGATCAAGTACTCAAGTGTTTTCAAAAGAGATTAATGAAAGGAATTTCAATTTTTTGAATTTACTTTTTTTGATTACTAGCATCATCAATAGACAAATCACTTTATGTTAATATTGTTACTGAAGTCTGCCATGAATACTCGATGGATTGGAATGGGAAAGGAAGGACAAAATGCTTTGGGTGGTGGGCAAAGATTGCCCTCTTTGCCATGGAAATATGAAGGTTTACATGGAATGGGTAAGGGGGGAAGACAAGCATGGCAAGTATGAGACCTATGTTGACATTGGTGGTGACAGGGATAATATGAGGTATGGGTATTGGACACATGCTGGTATGGAGATTAGGAGGGGTGTTAGGTGTGGGTATGGAGCACAGGCTATCTTGGAAAGCATGGGAGACCACGAAGGAGTTGAGTGGGGGCTTACGATGGTATGTATTAGCATGAATGGAAATATGTATTGTGGAGGGGGGTGCAAGGAGAGGTGACTGCAGAATGATTCATTTTTGATCAATTTTAAACAGTACCAGCACAGCAAGGCAAGCCTTCTGGGCAGTCTGCACTCATGTTTGGGTTGCTCTGCCTGACTTCCAGGAAGCTCAGTCATCCTGGAAGGAAAATCCAAAGTTCTAGGACACTTTTCTTGAGTTGTAGTTGCACAGCTGCAAAATGTCCTGTCTCCACGCTCACAATCTGGGACTCAAAATCAACATCTAGTTCTGACCCCTGTTCAGCCCTTATCTTCACATTCAGCCAAATCTACATGTTCAAACCCTGTCAGTAGTGTGAGTACACTCCATGAAGCACACAGATACAGGCTACGTCATTGATAGAGCAAGGCTGTTCTGATTGTAAAATATATAAAGCTGGCTTCACAGTAGTTTCTTATCACCTTCCCTTTTCCACAAGTACTATTCCCAGTGGGAACACATGAATCGGGCAACAGTTATGGAAATGGAAATCGGCAGTCTTGCTGACATGAAACTTTGAAATTCAGCTCAGGGTCAACTGTGACATCAAGACTTGGAATGACCAATTCTCACAATCTTCCAACTCATTGTAAAGCGATAAAGAATCAAATTGCTTGACATCCCCGGGGAGAGGGGAAATTTTTTTCCTTTCAGTCAAACATTCTGTACACCACCATCTTCCTTTACTCCTCCTGTGTCAGAGACAGGGATTATCAGCTGACAAAAGGAGAAGTTAACTGCAACTCAACACTCATTTCCATCTTCACACACAGTTGCAAATTTACTTTCTTACAGCACTTCTAGCAGAGCACTGCTGCTTATTTTTGGAAAGCTTTACTGTTGAGTAGAAACATATCCCAAATTCTGTGTTGTGCAAATGACTCCCACACTCCCTCACTGAAGCTATTTGCCTGTTCTAATCTAATGAATGACTGAAGTGTGTGTGCACCTGTTTGAAGTGTTACATTTTCCAATGTGTCTTTATGCAGTCTGTCTGCTGACAAGCTGCTACACAGAACTCATTATTCTCACTAGTGTAATTTAACACAGATGTATAAATCTCACTGTCAAGAATGCCTGAATTTGTCATGTAGCAACCGTAGTCCTGTCAACTCTGATATTATCTAATATTCAGCACTCTCTACTTTATTCAAGTCCCTGCAGCTTCCCAGCAGTACCCTGAAATATTATTTTCAGATAGATTTCAAGCAGATTTCAGTTGACTGGGGCAGTGGAGCACCCATTTCAATGACGACAGTATTGAAGAGGCAATGCCACAACGTTGTTCACATGTTCTTCATTTCTCTGGGAAAATAGATGATTTGCTTTTGAAATAGCCCGGTAAAGAACAAATTATGCTGATAGTTATATCTCTGATCATTTTCCATAGTGTTCAAGGATGTGTAGGTTTGGTGCATTAGTCAGGGGAAATATAGAGTATAGTGCATAGGGTGGGGGAATGGGTCTGGGTGAGTTACTCTTTGGAGGGTTGGTGTGGACTTATTGGGCCAAATTGCCTGTTTCCACACTGTAGGGATTCTACGATTCTATGACAACATACAGAAATGGCTTAAAATCATTATGAGGTTCTCTTTTAAAAGCAATTGCGTGTGTCCCAACCTACAGATCTAAAATGGTCCAATGCATTCAGTATCTATCTCTAACACAGGTGCCATGCTCTGTCAAGCCTAAATAATTTTGTGTGTCACTCCCATCTTCAAGCCCACTTCTGGGAGAGTGTCGCAGCCAGGCACAGAGATCTTTGCAGACTAATCAGAAACTCAAAATGGAACACTTCCTGACTCTTCCATTACCTTAACTCATGGTTGGCACGGCACTTCAGCTATGCGCACACTAGAATTTTGGATTATTGACTATGTCTTAACTCTCCACTAAGTAAATGGAAAATGATTTGCACATTGGAAGTGCATTTTTGAGGCCTTGTTAGAAGACAGTTAGAAAATATGCACATGATTGGTTAATTGCGCATGAAAACAATCTGAAAGTAAACCAATGTCAAAAAAAGCTCAGTTAGACAATGGCAGTTCTTTTATGCTTAGGAAGAGAGATTGAGCCAAGTGTTATTTGCTTTGACTGTTATTCTATTATGTTCACTTGTTATGTAAGAAATAATGCAATTTAATATTTTGTATCATCTCATCAAGCATTTGTCAGTATGTTTTTGAAAAGGCTGGAGAAGTGCACAAGGCTGTCAGAAGTCATTATATCTAGTTCAGATCACAAGGAGACCCTAATTTTGCAACAGCAGATTCTATCATTAATTAGTGGTAAATGAGCCATTCTGAACATTTTGGGATATAAGAGAGAGGAGGATTTTAGCCCCAGAAAGTGGCGTTGGTTTGGGACTCAGATTTGATACTCTCCAGCTGCAAATTTACCTGGAATTGTTGAGTGAGAAATCTCCGTGATGCTGTTGGGTAAGTGAGGCTAATACAGTCAATTAACAATGAAGCAAATCCAGTATTTCCGCTTTTACCAATCAGCAAATGGGTTTCCTGAGTTGTTTGGAATGCTCCTGGATCATACAAAATAAGAACACTGCAGGGAGCCATTGTTAATTGAAACTGACAGGTTTGGAGGTCTGTAAGAGTGAAAAACTGCATAGTTACTGTGTTGAGATACTGCAAAGATCTTGTGCTTACAACATTTGATCAGAGTCAGATTTCATAGCTTAACAGGTGATTTCTGGAATTCTATTCAGCCAACTGGAACATGATATACGTTATCTACTTCCTAGTTGTTAACTTTCACTGCCACATGGGGGCAAACATGGAGCTCTACCTTGGCCCTCTAATCAGAAACAAGAGAAGCAGCAAAAAAAACCAGCACCAGGAACAACACCAGTAACAGCACGAAATTCTTTCTCCTCAGCCACATGCTGGTCCCCTGGAGAAGCTTGGAGAAGGAAACAACTCAAATACAGTCAGCTTTGTTATCATGTCTGAGCACCAGTGTGTCTGGAAGTTCAAAGTTTCATTGCAGGTTATTGTTTAATGTTACAGCCTCTTAGTTGAAATTATTTAATGTTGAGATAGACAGACTTTTAGTCCCTCAGGTAATTCTCAGAGTTGAAACTAAAGATTAACAGGATTGGAATGAATGGTGGAGCAGGCCTAACAAACCAAATAATCGCCTTCTACTTCTGTTTCCTATATCCTCAAGACCTCATTCATTGTGGACTCTGTGGTAAAACGAGACTCATGTAAATCATGATAAAGCAACATTTAGGATGCATTAGGATGGCACAGTGGCTCAGTCGGGCATAAGCCCTTCTTCAGGAAGAAGGGTTTATGCCCAAAACGTCGATTCTCCTGCTCCTTGGATTCTGCCTGACCTGCTGCGCTTTTCCAGCAACACATTTTTCAGCTCTGATCTCGAGTACCTGCAGTCCTCACTTTCTCACAGTGGCTCAGTGGTTAGCACTGTGCCAGGGACCCTCAGGGTCACTGCATGCAGTTTACAGATTCTCCCCGTGTCTGTGTAGGTTTCTTCTGGATGCTCGGGTTTCCTCCTACCATCCAAAGATATGCAAGTTAGGTGGATTGGCCAAGGTAATTGTCTATTATGTTCAGGGATTTGTAGATTAAATGGGTTAGCCATGGGAAATGCAGGGTTACAGAATTAAATGTACAATTTGCAGAATATAATCCTTATACTAAATGTGAAAAGGCAATTATTGAGAATGATGATTACATTTTTAGGATACAATATCCAAGAACAAGGCACCATGGTGGACTAAAGGAAGACAAGGGCCATGAATGCATTTCTAGCAGTGTAGTGTGTACATGACACTTCTCAGGTATAGTGATTCAAGTAAGAGAAAAATATTTTTAACAAGTTAGCCAGTATTGCACAACGCATACGAGAGCTTTCGAAGAAAGGTTAGCAACAGTATTGTGGTCTGGAAAAGACTGCAAATTTTGAGATGATTAGAAAAAAAACTATTTTCTACTGATTTTTCAGCATATAGCAATCTAAGCTTATTCACTGTTTTGGTCATTACTGGTAGGCCACACCTACTACAAATGTCCCTCACATCCCCTTGTGTGAATTCTCTTTAAGAGAGAGAAAGTAGAATTTTGAGTGTAAAGTATTGATTGTGTTGAGAGGGGGCAAATCGCATTGATTGGGGTAGGTAACTGTCACGCATAGCAGTGAGATGTCAATGTCATTAAATGTTGATGTTGGCTGTTCTGATGGGAATTTGAGGAGTATCTCAAAAAAGATAAATGATTGGAGACACAAGTGTGTTGCTATGAAGACTGCTGTGCAAGGAAATGTAGGTATGTCAGATTGTAGCGATTGGCACCTTAAAGTCACACATCTCTTCCCTTAGAGGAGCTTGGGCCTTCTGAAATTTTCTTGCCATTTGTATGGTTGGTGAAACTTCAGCCATGTCAGGATCTCTTTGTTTAGAGATGGTTCTTTTGATAATGTATGGACTGTTATCATTCTTACACTCTGTGATTGATTGGGACCTGGAAGTAATATGTTAACATTATGGCTGAGTTAAAGAGCCATTGCAAATCTATCACAATGATGAAAAGATTCACAACACATTGCAGTATGATTCCACACGCCCCCATTGTTGCATTAAAATTGTACCAAATATCTAGATTCTCAATTATTTTTAATAAGCTGACACTCAGCAGCTTGTCACACTCTCTTACTACCCATCCAAAAATATCTTTCCATTTGCTTTGACAAAATCCAATAGGAATTATCCAAAACCATTTAACATCTTAATCACATTGCTGGGCTACACTTGAACCCAGATCCCAAAAATGAAGTGAAAGTATTCCAAGATATGTCACCCAGTTACCCAGATTAAAGATTAAAGAAATGTAAACATTAATACTTCAGATTCGCAACAATTCACTAACCAGTTTGGCAGAAGTATAATTCATGAAGGAACGAACAGTTTATTACCTCATGCCAGACATTACATTAGAGGTTTGGAGACTTCAGATAATGTATCAGTCATGTCACCACACAATCTAATTAAACATCAGAGAACAAAACTCACAAAGTTTGCTGTTTCTTACCCAGAACACCAACACGGTAGTTGAGTGTGATTACAATAACATTGCCATAGCTTGCCAATATGCTGCCATCAATCATATTTCCCGTCCCCTCCATGTAAGAGCCTCCATGAATGTACACCATGACTGGCTTAGGCCCACTATCACGGATATCTGCAACAGAAGAAACAGGAGGACAACCAAGTGACACCTCGCTCAAGTAGCGATAATGAAGGCAATATTGGCCAGAACCACAATGACTTATCTAACACATACAGACTTCAAATAAAAGGCACCATTTACCAGTCACACACTCCAATCACCAAGCATCAACAAACAAATTAAAATACTGCATGAACCAGGTATCAATACACCACAGTTGGTGGACACATATATCAGGGCATTGACACCTGGTAATCAATGGGCATGCACATATTGCCAACACTAGGCATTAAAATGCCAAAGGGGGCATCAACACATGATGTACATTGAGAAACAATATGTCACATTCATCAGGCACAAGAAAATCTGCCAACAGACACACTGCAGATACCAGGAATTAAGTGCAATAGGAAAATCCAGAGTGGTGCCATGAATTTATTTGCTTCAAACACTTTTTTTTTAAAAATGAAGACAAAATCACCACCATAGTTTGAAAAGAGGTGAAATGTACATGTTGGGTTTCTATCACTAACAGTCCCCAATTAGTTTGGTAATTTAGTATCAAATGAAGGCAATGATGGCTGTTAGTCATCACGGGATGTTTCTTGGTTCATAAATTTCATAAACCAGGTTATGACCACCCCAGTCCACCCGAAAACATTGATCGAGAAACATTATATCATCTTGATTTCAGTTGTGAAAAGTGTGCACCATATTTACCAACACCTCATGCCAGACACCTCAACCCTTTTTGAAAATGATGACACAGCCAACATTTATTATTCAAAATGTAATGGGGAACGCAAACTGATACTACTTTCTTTAGCAAATACATGACTAAACTGTACTCAATAATTTGCTGACTCCTGACAATAATCCACATTGTTTCTAGTTTTGTAGGGAAGGCATTTTAAAGCACAGGCAGCAAATACAAAAAAAAATTATTAACAAGTTAGGTGTAACTCCAACATAGTGTCGAGGAAAAAGACAAATTCAAATGGAAAAGGTCAAGATCCCCTGCCAGGTGTTATACTGGAATCTAATTCAGGATTTTGAAGACTTTAAAAATAGAATAATCAATCTCCAAGAATGAGTTCCAGACATTAATAATCAGTTTTGCTAATCTTCAGTGTCAAGAAATCAGAATTTCCTGATTCTATTCTGAATTTCTGAGCAGATGTGTCTCAGCACTCCAAAATCCCCTTTCCTGAACAGTATGCAAGGTTCAAAGTTCATAGATGTTCCTGACATGAAATAGTCTCCCAATGTACTCTGTCTGGACGCAGCATGCAGAAACAACATTTCAACAAAGTTTCAATGTGGTGCTGGGGCAATGGACTGCAGCCTGCAAACTTAAGATGGGCATACATTGTGGAAAAGAAAAAGAGGGTGGACACAGGTTTCCGATGATGAAATCATGTTTTAGCTGCTGACACGTTTTGTACAGGATGTGAACAATGGATTTGAGAGTTAAGGGATTGGGTAAAGGAACTGGGAAGAAATATTGCTTTTGGTGGGGCAGTAAACTGATGTAAGTATGTATTTTCAACTCACATATGGGCAACATGGATGTCATTAATCATGGGAGGGACAAAAGCAAATTATGCTTGACTTAAGTTCTGTAAAGCATACACTGGAAATGCTGTGCACCATCAGCCCACTACTACTGATACCTGGCACTGGCATATATCTGCAGCACACTTTCATGTTTTTTTTCACACATAACAGACATTTAACACCAATGTGCAAATACACAAAACACAAAAAGGGTGTGTACAAGGAGGAGTTAGGGGCCCAGTAACTGTCATAGATATAAAGTAACAGACAGCAGCTACTATTGAACACAATGGATGAGGGAGAAGAAATGGAATTCCATTATTGGCTGCCTCTTTTGTCATTCACAGGCTGTTACCTACCTGGGAAACATGTTGTTTCACATACTGTCCTCTCAAAACCCACCTCCTTATCTTTCTGACAAGACTACAGAAGAGCTGGGCTCTTTAGATTGTGAATTGAAGCTTAAGCAAACCCGGAATCATCTTGAGTTGGACTTTATAATCATCAATGAAGATGCCACTGAATTTTTGAAAATTTCTTAACTTTCCCTATGATGATGAAGGAAACTTTTAATATCAGTGGCATCCAACATACCCTGACGCATCTTGCTATGATATTCTACATGCAGAAATATTTTCCAGGATTGTAAATATTTTTCAATTGAGACATTATACATAATTTAAATAAAGAAGCATAAAATTGACATAACCAACTCTTGTAAATTATGTATTCTATCATGACTGACCAGTCAAATTGGCAAGTAGAGATCAGTTCAGATAAATTCATGTTAAAGCAGTATGAAGTCAAATAGAAATCTTGGGAGTAATTCACCAAATAGATATCAGTAGTTTATTATGGAGTGATAAAATGATGATTCTAAACTGAACAAATTACCTCTATTTGACAAATAACTGCTGAGATTTCTACTTAGCTAAGCACAACCTACGTCTGTTACACATACATGCCTACATTTTGTGCATCTTAATGATAGCATTAAGCAACCTGTCTGTGAATTTTCACACACCAGCTCGAAAATAAAGGCTGGCTGTTATTGCGCGGATTCCAGATTTACAGTCATATGATATATTGTGTAATCCCTTTGCAGAATTCAAGTATTCTGCAGTGTTTTCTCCAACACCCAATTCGCAATGCATTAGCTCATTCTAAGATTGGGCACAAGGGGGTAATTTCCACTTTTAATGCTTTGATGGTAAATCAGATAGGTGATCTACGCTCCCAATTTACCATCAGAATGGTAAGATGAAAATTACTGCCAGGGTCCAGTTTAGCATTGTGCCTTAACAGTTCTCTTCCCCCTTCATCTGCTGGACACTGAGGAAGACTGATGTCACATCACCATAAATACAAAGCACACCTGGAATACATGAAAACAAGTGCGACATGATTCATGCCATCATTATTCAAGCATGGATTACGAGTGAGATATAGTTCAAATATTTACATTTACACATGCAATCTCATTGGGGACCTTCCTACCATAGACAATATGGAATGATAACTGTCTGTCTCTTTCTTTGCCCCATCATGTTCTTTGCTTCAACTGTCCACAGAGCATTGAGTTGTACTGCCTGCAACAACTGCCTTTCTTGTTTCATATTTGATTATTCTTTTCAGCCAGTAAATCCTGCTCGAGATTTTTCACTCAACCAGAATATGAAACATTTAAAACATGCTTGACATATTTTGCTCTGTACCTGTATTTCATTACTAATCTCTCATGGGTAGGCGATGCAGAAACCCACAAAGCTCACACAAAGTTCCCAACGTTCAATGCAAGAAACCATCAGTATTTGTCTCGTTGTTGCACTCATTCTAAAGTACAGCACACAGCGTTGGGCAACATGCACCTATTAATCCCACCAATCAAATGAGAGCAAGCAGCATACCATTACTTTTGTAACTCACATCGGGGCAGGAGGAATGGGAGTTGGAATCACATTGTAATTAGCCTCCAAGTCATGAAATAAATAAATTCAGCATTGTGGTGTTGTTTATTAGGCCTTTGTACTATTCCACGGACACAAACTCCCCCACTGGTAAAAACTGGATGATCTTAGATCTCAACCAACACTTCAATGTGTAAAGTTCAACTGAACATTTAGCCATTACTTTAAGTTGTAGAAAAAGTCTTCTGATGTCCTTGTATAAGATTTATTGGCAATGAATCTTTTAATTGCACTCTGTCCAAGCAGACGTGGCATGATAATGTAATTAATTCACTTAGAATTTCACTATTTTCAGTACCACAAATTTTGCAGGCACTTTGAGTTTGATGAGATTATAAATTTCGACAAACAGATAAAAACCCCAAAATAGAGCAACATTTGATACTTGTCTGAATTAGAGCTAAAGTTTATGTTCAATTAGGTTCCAATCTCAGCTATACAGGCAACACAAGAGGAACCTATGGTTCAGGACTAGGGTGCTGTTTTACCATGCCTCCTGCTTCACAGAATTGCAAAGACCATTTATCGACTAAATTCTAAGTGGGTATTGGTCTTGAGATTAGACAGTTCTATAAGGCCTGAGGGAGATGTTTTTAAAGAGAATCAAAATGCATTTAAAGCCAAGTTGGGGTAAACAGTTTGACAGGTCAAAACCAGTTTTACAGATAATGAAAGATCCAGATAGGTGTAGGTGAGAGGAATGTGCCCACAAATCTCTGGGCAGTCAAACTATGGGGCAACTATGAGATTGAATCTTGTTCAAAGCTGCTTTATATTTCCAAATGATGAAGATTTCATTCCAGTCACATAAAATAAATTGTAATTGTTCCATTTTGTAAAGAGATCTGTGCATTAAAAATGTCCTGAAGAATCAAGAAAAAACTTTCAGGAAACATAAACATATTGTTTGGTCAAAAATTCCCCCCAGAAAGGAAACTTAAAAAATAAATAATCGTAAATTCTGTTCTGCATTCATGCACCAATTTCGAGCACCGTAAAATACCTTCATCTTCATCGCCATCATTATCGGCTAGATCATCGCCCTGTTTCTTTGCATTGGCCCCTAGAATCGAAATGAGGAAAGACAAGGTGAAAGGAAACAAGATAATTTAAAAATATGACGACTGAGAATAGTATCCCCTCAAAGACAATTCTAGAAGCACTGAATCTGAAATATTTACTTAGTCAACCCACAATCCCAACAAAATGTGAAATATCAAAACACAGTCTGATATAATTCATTTTTTTCGAAGAATACTTCATTGTGAGACAAGCCTGACTATTGACCAGTGAGAACGAAGGGGTCAATCCTTGACCGTTATTTATCAGACTTTTACACAACTGCTTTTCAACAGACTATCCAGCAAAGTATGACAATAACCTGCTAACTTCGACTTAACAACAAAGACACTACATTTTCTGCTCCGATCATGAAAATCTCATCAAGTTGAAAATATGTGTAAAGCACAGGTCTCAGCATTGACAGCACCAGTTTATGTTATTAACATAGTTTGGCTCACATCAGGTGAAACTTAAAATTACTCTCCATTCCCCCATAGTTGATTTCCAAACTCTGATAACACAGTCCATTTAGATAATCACATATGTCAGAATACCATTACTGAAATTGCACTAAAAGAAGTTCATATGGATGAGTTCTGCAATTGAATGGAAGTTACAAATCCTTTCTCTGCTTGCAAAAGTAACTAAATTACATGTTAACATCTGGCTGCATCTATCAACTGACCATTTCCACTGGTTAAACAATTTGCTGAGACAGTGTCTCCAGTTGATATGGATTTGGACAGTACTTATTCTGTTTTTAATTCTCACAACATGATGCTTTGCCAAGAGCTTGAAACATGTTCTGGCTGATGTGGAACATATAGCTTGGAAACTACAGACTGCAGAATGATATTACTACGTCTGTGTTGTGCTCCAAGGTATATCAATGTATGTTTGGCAATACGTCTAAGCTTGCCTTCTGCTTCTGGACATGCACCATTTCTTTAGGTGCCTAATTTAGTGAAAAACTCAGCAATGCACTAAGGCAATTCCAGCATGAATCCTCTGCAAGTTGTAATAACACCTTTCCTCGAACCACATCCACCATGGTGAAAATACAGTGTCACCTGTAATTCTTTCTCTACCATGGCACACCTCTTCAGATCTATGGCAGCAAATATTGTTGGAGATATTTGCTTGCATGTTGCTGCACAGCTTTCTTCATTTACATAATTGAAGAATGCAGTGTGAGAATTGATGCCAATCTAATGGATGTGACATGACATAAACAAATTTCCCTACTTTTTTCTCTGAGCAATGACAGAAGTCAAAACGTATGCTAATGTTGAACAAAGCATGGAAAATTCAGATAGCGTTTTCCTGAAGAAAGACTTTTAATACAAATGTATCATGACAACTAGTGCCCCTAGTAAGTTATATAATAACAAGGAGATACCAGTCTAAATATCTGTTTAAACACTTATAATAAAACATATATTAACATACAATTGCTTTCAAACTTCTAAATGCATTACATTTGTATGCAGCCCTGTCAATGTAATATAGACTTAAAAAAATTCAAAACAACAGTACAAAAATTAATGATGAAAACAATCATGTTTTTCCTGGCCTTGAAGAAGAAATGTTCTTGAAGTTGCATAACTCCAGTAAGCAATTTCCGAGAAAACTCAAATTGTCCTCCAATTCCTCAAATACAGAACAATCTCTTGCCACCAAACTTCAATGCTGTGGCCCGATGATGTATTCTTTGTCTAATCAGGAGTAGTGGACATGCCTAGGAGGTGGGATTTGGATCTTAGAGGCAAAATTTAAATTGAAAACTAAGTTATTATTGTTGTGAGAAATTTATTTGCAAATGGAAGTGGGAATTAAACAATAGCACAACTGCAGAGCAGTCTCCACTGCTAGGGTGACTCTACAATTTCCTCCTTGTGGTACTTCTTTGAGGTTGTGAAGCATTCTCTGTCTCCATACAGTGACAGGAGAAGTCCATGTGGCTCCAACAAATATGGCTGGACATTTTCCATAAAGTAATCAGCTGCAGTGAGATCCGCGGGACAATGAAAGGTGCAGAAGCACTTTAATGATCTACTGAGTGCTGGCAAGGTGAGTGCAATGCAGCAGCTAGCTCAAAAACTTTTCATTCTGTAGCACCAGCAGATTATGAGCTGAGCATCATGGGGTCATGTTTTCCATGATCCCAGACCACCATGAGTACTTGAATACGAACTAACCATTGGGAAAGCTCTCACTATACCACAAGCACTTGAGGAGGCAATAATGCAGACAGTGAAATCACTTGTGTTTGATCCACTGGAAATGGCAAACTAATTCATTATCACCTAAACTTTCCCATTCTTGAACACACAGGGACAATGGGGATATATTTCCAACATCCACAGAGGAGGAAACCCTTGATATTGCTGGGATGGCAACCCTTCAGGAAGTTGGCAATGAGTCAGCAAGAATCCATCCAAAACAGATAATGAAATGAACTTACCATCTCCAGATGTCAGTGATGTATTTTCCACTTCTTTGGTTTCCTCATGGACTATATTAACTCCAATACCCTGCTACAACTCTGCAGAAGCTAATGGGGGGATGTTTTCTGAACCAGTTTATTATGTCTAGAATGAGCTGGTTGTGGAGAGGTAGCCAAGTGAAATATAATAAGCTTTGTAAGCAAAGGAAGAAACAAGAAAGTAAGCACCATTAGGTCATTCAAGCACACCTTTCACCATTGTAAATACCCTCTACCTAATGGGGCCTCATGCAAGTTTATATTCAGTGACTGACCAACACTTCACTTGACAGCAGGATGAAGTGACAGAGGTAGATTTGTTAGAAAAGTTATGCGCAGAGAATGAAAGAAGTCAATTTTGACATATGCTCCAACAGTTTGCAGACACAAATGCATAAATTCATTTATTGAGAATAGTCAAGCTCTTGACAAACCATATGCAGTATGACTGTTGGTTGATGCAGGAACAGCAGAATGATATGCATGAATATATGCCGCATTCTGTAGCCTTTACTAATGACTAGCACTGATGGTCCAAAAATGTGTAGAGTAAAGGTCAAGTGCAACCCAGCGCATGCATTGCCATGGCTGAGGCAGTACGTAAAGCTGTACAGCAGATGACTCAAATTGGGCATTATTATCATTAGCCCTTGGCTATTCTGACTGAAGCACCATCAAAACATCTGTGTGCCTGAGTATGTTCCTAAAGATAAACAAAGACGACAAAAGGATAGCTAATGACTTCAGCAGGTATGGAGATGGTTCATGTTATTGAGGTGTAAGCAGAAAATGTTGATGATAGAGCAGCTATGGGATTGGATGCTCATCACAGGGAAATGAGGTTCAACCACAAACAGTGAACAGGGTGAGGCATGAAGCTGGGCGGATTAAGGTTCCATATCAAGTTATATAATAAACCAAAGACAGTGAAAGTGTCCATGGCCTTGGTGGTGAAGTTGAACAAGTAGTCGTCACCATCACATTTTTTTATTATTCATTCAAACGATGTGTTCAAAATTGGTTAGGCCAGCAATAATCACACATCCCTAATAATAAAGAGTCAATCACATTGCTATCAATCTGAAATCCAATGCATGGTCGAAAAGTGTGGCACTGGAAAAGCACAGCAGGTCAGGCAGCATTCGAGAAGCAGGACAGTCGACGTTTCGGGCATAAGTCCTTCATCAGGAATCCCAAAATGCCAACTCTCCTCTCCTCAGATGCAGCCTAACCGGCTGTACTTTTCCAGCATCACAATTTTCGACTCTGACTCTCCAGCATCTGTAGTCCTCACTTTCTCCTGGAATCAAATATAGGCAAACTCCACAAGATCAGTACAGGGACAGATGTGTATTTTGGGAAGTAGATCAACAAGATTAGTTCCCACTGAATGTGCTAAGTGTAATGATTGGCAAAAAAGGTAGGACTGCGTAGTCTGCGACGATATTTGTAAAAAGGCAGCAACAAATACTTTTATAGATACAAATGCCTTATTAGTCGCTTCTTATGATTCATGGAAAAATGCAACAGGAAATTGTAAGCTTATCGAACAGTGTCAAACTTGGGATACTGGCAAGAGAGTAGAAAAGACAAGGTTTACATATGTGCTGCTCAAGGGATACATTTGAGGGAGGAAATACAGAGAAAGCAGTAATTAAATGAGTGAAAAGAGAGGGCACTACGAAAATTAAACACAAAAATAGATTTATAAAGGAAATAAGACTGATAAACTCTTGTTTGGAGTAGCAGCCAAAATGTGTATACAAAAGACATGGAAACTCATATGGAACGGATATGGATTGACGGCATAATTAGGATATTAGTCATCATTCTGCAATAAACCATCTTCTCACTTGCTTTATATTCCACTATCACCCAGGCGGTACAGCCAATCACTGCCTTTTAGTTCCTACTAGCTGGGAGGAATCATGGGGCAGAGTTTTTAACCCTGAAAGGAGATGTAACTGAAGCAGGAGGGTGGGGTCAGTGCTCTACATATCCTTCTAAACTCTCTATGAGCTGTTTCTGTGAGATGGTCTAGCTACACTCGGTCTTGTGGAAGGCTTCCCTACTAAAAGTGGTTCATTGGCAGCTATAGCCAGTATAATCTCATTTCATTAAAATACCTTCAGAGGGCATCCCTATCTGGGATAGAGTCTCTTTCTTCACTACTGAAGCTTCTGACAGCAAGGTAATGGATTTCTTAGGGCTGGTACAGTCTCCTGCTGGCCTGCTGTCCTCCAAAGCCTGTATAGCACCCTTAAATGGATAATGAGCATAACAAGACCCTGACAAACACATTTGAAGCAATTGTTGAAATGCTGGCCATCCTTAGGAAGAGATTCAGACTCATTACAACACGGGTGACAAGGTGAGGTGAGAGTGACAGCCATTGACATCAAGACCATATTCGATTGAGTGTGGCATCAAGAAGACGGAGAACAACTGGAATCAATAGGAATCAAGAGCAGACTCTGTACTGATTGGAGTCATACCAGCATAAAGGGAGATGTTTATGATTATTGGAGGTCAGTCATCTCAACTCCAGGACATGTCTGCAGGAGCACCTCAGGGCACTGTCCTAGGTCCAACCCATCTTCAGCTCTATCATTAGGGTCAGAAATGAGGATGTTTGCCAATGTCTGCACAATGTTCAACACCATTTGAAACTCCTCAGATAATGAAACTGTTTGTGTTCGAATGCACAAAATCTGGATAACATCCAGGTATGGGCTGAAAAGGGCAGGTAACATTCACACCACACAAATGCCAGGCAATGACCATCTCCAATAAGACACAATCTAACTACTGTCCCTTAACATTCAATGGAATTACCATCACTGAATACTCCACTCTCAACATCCCAATGGCTTTCCATTGAACAGAAGCTCAACTGGACTCACCATATGAATATTAATGGCAGCAAGAGCAGATCAGAGGCTAGTGAATACTGCAGCATGTAACTCATCTTCTGACTCCCGAAAGCCTGTCAATAATTTACAATGTACAAGTCAGGAATGCTCCCCAACTGCCTGGATGGGAGTATCTCCAACAACACTCTAGAAGCTTTACATCATCCAGGACAAAGCAGCCCATTGATTGGTATCATATCCACAACCTTCATCACTCATGTTCAGTAGCAGCACTGTGTAATATCTATAAGATGTTTTGCAGAAATTTGCCATAACCGCTTCCATCGAGTGCATTCATGGGAACATCACCACTCGCAGGTTCTCCTTCAAGTCACTCATCATCCTGACTTGGAAACATATCACTGGGTCAAAATCCTGGAATTCCCTCTCTAATGGCATTGTGGGTCAGCCTACAGCACACAGAGTAGAGGTTCAAGAAGGCAGCTCGCCAAAACTTTCTGAAGACAAACTAGGGCTGGGCAATAAATGCTGATGAGCCAGCAATGCCCACCTCCCAACAGTCAAACAAAAATGCCCATCAGATCTGGCCAGTTCTCCAAGGCAATATAGTCAGTTCTATTACCCCGCTTTATCCTTGTAGACTTAAAAATGTATTTCCCTCAAGTGTCTATCCAATATCTGTTATATTTGATTGCATCTGCTGTCACCAGGCTCCTACAGAATGCCAAAACAACAATTTTCCTTTGTAGGCCTTGATTTCTACAATGGAAGAACTCAGAGTACATTCCAACCTGGGTCTCATCTGATTTCCCCTTTAACAGTCAAGGATAGCTCTGTCTTCTCTGTCCAGCCTCCCTTTTCTCTCCAGCTTGTCTCCAAGGTACTTACTACACTTTTATTCCTCTTTGGTCTGTGAAAGCTTCAGACCCCAGCTTCACTGAGTTTATGGTCCTAAGTATTAACTAAGTGATCACCAGATTTGCTGCCTGAATGAACGCTTCCATTCTTTGTTTTGATTTGGAAAGGGTATGAAGTATTTCAACTCATTACAGTTTTCATAGCTGTCTGGTCAATTGTGAGCTGCTTTAAATTGGGAACCTATTGGGAAGAGAGGAAAGGGTTCTGAAGGATGATGGGCCAAGAAATGTGCAAGGTTTAAAGAAACTCAAATAGTTTATAAAGAGGATAAATCCTAGTTAGCCTAGCAAATCCAATCATATCTTCCTCTCTCAAAGGGAGAACAAATGATAAAACTGATATGAATACATTTGCAAAATATCCAGGCGAGATGGCAGACAATTAATGCACATCACAGAAGAGGAAGAAGGTAATATAATCAGAGATAGATCCCAAGTGTGCACCAGGCCCAGATGGAATGAAATTAGATGCGACATCTAGATGCCACACACCTGGCTCAAATTTCACTCCCTTTGTTTGGGACCTTATGCAATTCCAGATTCCCTCAAAAGGAAATGAAATCAAAATAACTGAGAAGTGGCAGATGGAGTTTAATTCAGATAAATGCGAGGTGCTGCACTTTGGGAAAGCAAATCTTAGCAGGACTTATACACTTAATGGTAAAGTCCTAGGGAGTGTTGCTGAACAAAGAGACCTTTGAGTGCAGGTTCATAGCTCCTTGAAAGTGGAGTCACAG
>NC_057724.1:41072674-41076234 GCF_004010195.1 Chiloscyllium plagiosum
CATTTGGATGGGTATATGAATAGGAAGGGTTTGGAGGGATATGGGCCAGGTGCTGGCAAGTGGGGGACTAGATTGTGTTGGGATATCTGGTCGGCATGGACGGGTTGGACCGAAGGATCTGTTTCCATGCTGTACATCTCTATGACTATGACTCTATAACTGCATATGCTGGAAATCAGAAACAAAATTAGAAACTGCTGGAAAATCTCAGCAGGTCTGGCAACATCTGTGGAGAGAAATCAGAGTTAATATTTCAGGTCCAGTGACCCATTATGTTGACCACTGTAATCTTGAACCTCTACTCTGTGTGCTGTAGGCTGACCCACAATGCCATTAGAGAGGGAATTCCAGGATTTTGACCCAGTGATATGTTTCCAAGTCAGGATGATGAGTGACTTGAAGGAGAACCTGCGAGTGGTGATGTTCCCATGAATGCACTCGATGGAAGCGGTTATGGCAAATTTCTGCAAAACATCTTATGGATAGTACACACTGCTGCTACTGAACGTGAGTGATGAAGGTTGTGGATATGATACCTTTTCTTAAAAATCAGGTCTAGCTTCCAAAGATGACCCTCCTTGTCTTTGAGTTATGCTTCAATGTTCATAGTCCTTCCATACTGCCCTATCTATTGCTCCAACTTGGCAGCTGTTTGCTACATCTTGTAATATATGCATTTTTGATGAATGGGTGTAGACATAAAACATGTGGTAATGTTTCAAATGGAGCTTCATATCACGTGTACCCCTTCCGGGTATGTGACTGAACTCTGGATATTGTAGTCCTGGTAGCATACAAGTAATAGCATAATAATAGTCTGTTTATTCATCTACATGATTTAATGTCATATGATGATTGCATCCCAGTGCTTGAGATTAAATTATTCTTAAAATAATTGATCCTGGTTCTTTCATTTTTCAAATCAATCCTTTTGGCCACCTCCCAGTCTCTCCACCTTCAGTAATTAATAATAGGAGCTACTGTAGATGTTATATGTCCTGGTCCAGAGACTTCAGGAACTCAGTCTCTTCTCAGGATTGACTTTGTCTTTACAGGTTAAAATTGTAATCTCCATCAGAATCTTCAGTTCTCTTAGTTTTTTTTTACAGTATCTAAATTATTCTTACCTGAGAACTAATCACAAGATCGTTAGAAGACTTTGTGCTTCCCTTTAAGTTTGGTAATCCTGGTCCTCCATCTTTATTTCTGATATACAAATTGCCATAAGTTATATGAGGTGGAGAAATTGCTTCACGGCCTTCTTACTAACTAAATCAAGATGATGTAGGGGTTGTGACCCAGTTCTCAATCTTTTCTACCTCCATGATACCCATTCAGTGAACAATCCAAGCACCAAGTACATCTCCAATTCATCTTCTGGGAAAATAAATTCAATCGTCTCCCAATGGTAAGATTTGAAGATGATAACAGGTATATCTGGAAACAACAGGGATGGAGAAGGTAATGAAATACAGAGGTTATGCCACAAGATCAAGGAGCTTACAGGAGTGTCTGAACTCAACCACTTCGGATTCATTATGGGAGCAAAGGGGGAAGTGGCTCGAGCAAATAACAGCCCCATGAAATTTCTCAGGATCCAATGGTTTAAGTCATTTGCCCAAGGCATCATTTGTCTGACCATTGCCTTGAAATTGGAAATTCTCCAAATCTTTAATGACAGGTGAGAAAGATTAAATTTATATGCAGTATTCATTTATGGTTTCAGGGGTCCTTGGTACTGGAACTTAATGGAAAGTGATAGACATTTGTTATAGGTACTGTTAATAAGCTGTAAGAGATGGGAAATATTAGATGGAATAATCTTTGTATATTGTAATTATAATTTAATATATTAATGTACTCTAGTTTTGGAATATAGATAATAGTTAGATTAGTAGAATTGTGGTGGGACTTTGTAACGATAATGCATCAAATGATACTTTTGATAAGTTGACCAGAACAATATCTCGTCTAGTTCCAGACTGGTGATGTGTCCATTGCTTGGTCAGGTAGATCCTTTAGCCCTCTGGTGTGACCTGTAATCCAGTTCCCTGTAACATTAGTAATTTCTACTAAAGTTACTTAAATGTCGACGAGTGACATAAAACCTTGGGCAAGACATACATGAGAGTGTCCTCCAAATTTTGCTGCCTCATTGTCAAAGGCACACTCCTCAAGTAAGAGAGTAAACTTCATAAGCTTTTGTCAGTCTGCTCTGCAACAACAGCATCCAACAATGGACAGTCCACTTTAGCAGCTGTGTTAATCTTTCAAATGAGGAAAAGATGGTTTCCACATCAAATTCAGGGATTACATAAATAAACTTGAATACTTCAGTTCTCAAGTCTGAAATATGGTTATTCCCACAAAAGAGCTCCTTTCTGTCTCCATTCCCAGCTTGAGCTGTCTCTACTTAAATTCCCTTTCACTTTCAAACCCCATTGCTTGGAAATGCTTTCTCTTCTCTCTGTACCTCTTCTTATCTCTCTCTCTCTCCCAATCTCATCCTTTCATTCATGGAATTCCAGTTCCAATTTTAATGTAAATGTTTCATACCCTCATGACTTCTAGCTTCAGATATTTTACCAACTATTCTACACTTTTTGTCTTCTGAATTTGGGGCAAATCTTCATCTCAAAATGGCAGGTTATGTCTTTTAATTCTTCAAAAGGATAAAACCATCCTGCTGTACTATAACATTAACTTTGAATATGAGTAGATTAGCACTTTTAAAACTTAAAACCTCAAGAATAGCTTTTAGAAGTTTAAAACAAATCCTTTGGAGCAAGAATTTATTACAATCATTCCAATTCGTCATTCCCCTCTGGGAGCAAGCGCCGAAATTTGTTAGGATAAGATAAGGAGAAATGATAGGCTCCCCTTTTCCTTACCTCTATCACTCAGTTGCACCAAATATTCTTATTTATTTTCTGGCATGCAATCATCACATTTCAATTATAGATAGTTAACCAGATCAAAGAGAGAGCCAATTCCAAGTTGCCAATGAAAGAAAAAGGAATTTTCTTTTGATCTATCCCAAAAATAAAATGAAGACGCATCATCAAGCTGCCATATAAACAAGTCAATAAACTTATAAAGGAAGTGGAGAGGAGTGTCCAAAATGGACAAGAACGTAAAGACTTTCAAACTTCTTGAGCTACAAGAAACCCAAAATCCAATGATTTATCTGTTGTTGTGGTTCTGTTCACCGAGCTGGGAATTTGGCTTGCAGACGTTTTGTCCCCTGTCTCGGTGACATCCTCAGTGCTTGGAAGCCTCCTGTGAAGTGCTTCTGTGATCTTTCCTCTGCCATTTGTAGTGGTTTGAATCTGCCGCTTCCGGTTGTCAGTTCCAGCTGTACGCTGCAGTGGCCGTTATATTGGGTCCAGATCGATGTGCTTATTGATTGAATCTGTGGATGAGTGCCATGCCTCTAGGAATTCCCTGGCTGTTCTCTGTTTGGCTTGTCCTATAATAGTAGTGTTGTCCCAGTCGAATTCATGTTGCTTGTCATCTGCGTGTGTGGCTACCAAGGATAGCTGGTCATGTCGTTTTGTGGC